>NW_025778905.1:0-53122 GCF_021130785.1 Homalodisca vitripennis | reverse complement strand
AAAAGGAAAATCCTTTACGTAACTAAGCAAATATTGAAATAATTATAATCGATATTTTGTATAGAATATAATTGTTTACATTTCATACACAACTGCGCTATTCTGTTAACTTGCTGAATTACACCATCAATTATTGTACACTTACTTTATAATTTGGAAACAACTTCAACAAAATTGGTATGAATAATGAGGTTTAATAAATTGTATTCCCTTAACACTTACTGAAATTATTTTGGAAAAAGTCAAGAACTTTTGTAAAAGTGTTTATTTATTACTTTTTATGTTAATAAAATCCAAGAAATTGTCTCATATTCTACATTTTTTTGAAATTAGTTTTCACGAGTTTTCTTTACAGCACTGGTGGGATTTCTGCATCAATGAAAGGACGAGTATTTGTATCTTGATTGCTTTTACAGTCTGATTTTACAGTTTTGCAATTACTCATTTTTACTCGTTTAAACCATTTGAAACGGTTTTATTTTGGATTTCAGACAATTTTAACCCTGGTAGGTGATTATTTAAATTCAATACAATGTAGGGAAATTCAGCAAATAGGTAGTTTCAGTAGTTTTTACATATACAAACAACGAAAGTCAAACACATAATTTAAAGAACAGTACTTTAACTTCTTATTATGGAAAATGTCCATCTAATACTTGCCCCCTGTATCTGTCCCTGTCTTAGGCATATTTTTTTGTCTTGTATAGATTTTCCCGGTGACTTGTCTACCTTTCTGTTTACATTATGTTGTACCTAATCAAACGAAAAAAGCTTCACTTCATGGTCTCAAGTTTTCATTGATAAATAAGTCTTACAGGGTTTTATCGTATAAGAAGATATTCCACATAGTTATAAAACCATGTAAGATCGTACAAACTTATTGCGCATACAAGATACACTTTCCTAAGTGTAACTTGTTACAAGGCAAACAATGGTTTGAATACTGAGAGAAACAGTTGTATTATACCGGAAGAAAGTTTTAGCGCATTCTCACGGGTATAATTGTCCAGATTACATTTCCGGTAATACTGTCTCTTACAAGACCCGTTTTACAGTAATATTTTAATCACTATGCATTAGCACCTGTTACTTTTAAATAGGTAAACGTTGCGAAACTATAATTTATGAAGTTATTTGAAAAAATATTATTTATAGACGTACTACATTTTCTTCAGAAACTAAATTTGAATAGAGCACTTTAATTAAATTAGTTTTTTTCAGTTCCTGAGCACTCCTGAAGATCACGAATTATGAAAAATTCTGTATAACATAGTAATTTTTTACGGTAATTATAATATTAGCCTTAGTATTTTTTTCCATACTTTATTTTGCCTTGTAAGTCGATCAAAAAAATATATATATAAATACACAGTTCTGAAAAGCTAAATTTGTGTCAAATATGGGTTTCATCACAGTCTTTAAATTTATAGTAAAAGTTGAATTAGTAAATTTATCTTTGATATCTGCATTACAGTACCTGAAGAAAGCACTGCATACCTAATATTTGATCAAATTATACAGTTAAAAAACTACATTTTTATTATAAAGAGTTTATAATTCCCTTTTCAAGTTACTTTCCTTCTCCCTGCTCAACAGCGGGTTGCGGAAAAGGTTAAAATAACACGTGTGGTAATTATCAAGCTTAATCACACTATAAATGTAAACACATTAAAATTTATCAAAGTCAGTAAATTAATTAAATATTTGGTTGTGCTGTCAGAAATCAATGTTTACACGTAACGGTTGATTACATTTAACAGGGTCCTTCAAATAATAAAGTAAAGCAAAGTAAAGATGTCATTTTACCAGACGAAGTTATGGCTAAGAAACCCTCTCTAAAGGTTGGGACACACATAACCGCACCGTGCCCCGACACGTGAGTCGGCCGATTGTCGGGTGCGGGCTCGGCTCGGTTACCGTGAGGCCACAACATGTCCGTATGCTGTCCGAGCGCAGCAATCTCACTGTTTGTACTAGAACATGTTTACTTTTGAATTCGAAGTGACAGATACTTAAAAAATATTCGGAAGATTAAGTATTGCTTGAGATAATTGTTAATTTCATTGTTTGTTATTTTTATTAATCGCTGTGGTGAACTGAAATATTGCAATGCTACTAAAAGTAATGCTAATGTAGTAAAGCTTTGTACAATCAGCTAGTATGTAAAATTTGTAAATATCATTATCTTGGTTATATTTTTTATCCCTATAATTCTTGTTCATTGTGGTTTCATTGCAATGAATTTCGGTCAAATACACTATAAACGGTATATTTAGTGGTTTTTTGTATTAAACCCCAAGAGCTATAGTGTGATGCCAGAGAGTTTGCCATGTTGCAAGCCCTTTTATAATAATTTGTAAAACATAGTAAATATTTGTAAAATATATACTGGAGAACTTACAAAAAAACAGATTTTACAAAATTTTTTTCTTTTATAGCTCCAAGGACAAATGATTTATTGCCAGAATTAGTTAAAAATAGTAGAAAACATAAATATATTTTCTAAAAAAAATTTAGAGTATGGTTGATCGGTCAAAATGATATTGAGTATTTGTTTAAGATAATACATTAGTGTATGGTTAGTCTTGTCTGCTAAGTTATAATAATATTTAAATAGACACTTTAGAGCATTATAAAATAATTACTTATAATATACAGTAATATTTTTAATGTTGCATGTGTAAAGCCTAATATTTGAATTGTAAAATCATGCATAAATCCTTTTTGTTATAATACAGCACACTAGTTATACTAAAATTTAAACTTTGAAACGTAAGAGTACATTATTTACTACATAAGGCTACAATAACTCATTTTTATCATTTTCATTGTTGCTCGATTCAGCTATTTTTATTTTTTACCCACTTTTGTATATAGTATCCCCAACACAGGCACAGCCTCTTATGGGATACCTAAATTTCTCTTATTTTGTAAATCTATTGGCCTAATTATTAGTTTAAAAAAAGAAAAAAAAAGAATCTAAAAGGATGTAACCTACTTTTTTATATTTTATTACTCTATGTACATAAAATTGAAAATAAAGTAAGTAGAAAAACATTTTTTTTATTTGTTATTTACTGCTATTGTAAATACGTTATGTCCATAGTATTATTTATTATTAAGCACTGGCAATAATATTTATTTGTAATATATTCAGTTTGTTATTATGGGGAAATAAATGATTTATTATTATTATTTATTTTTAACATGGATTTTTCTTGCTTTAAAAAATTCTTATTGTAAATAAAATATTTTTATTTTTACTTTATTGAAGTGAAAAGAATAAAAAAATAAAAATGTGATAGAAACATTCTAAATATTATGACCCTTACAAAATACCGGAATAATGTATTCAAGTAACTTCAATACATCAAAGAAAAATAGATTTTCGCGCAAATAATTACATGCTTGTTGTTTTCTTAATTAATGAAAAATGTTATAGATTTTTCATAATTCGAATTTAGTTGTTTAAAAATCACTTAAGGTACAACATGGTTTTCAAATTTGTTGTAATAAGAAAATATGTACAATAAGAAAATATGACTAGATTTACTATAAGGTAAGAAAATGTAATACTTTTAATAATAAATATGATTTTGTACGCGAACACAGGGTGTAGAGTTAGTAGGCTATACTAAATAATTCACTAAAATAGAACGTGTAGACTACTTAAATAGTTTTAAAAAGAAGAACGCAACAGTAAACAACATATGATGCCGCTCGTAGACCGCACCGTGCCCGTCAAAATTTCAAACTAAACATATCGGTGACGGTGCGGGCACGGTTGCGGCCACGACGGTCTGGTGTCGAGTGCGGGACATGTGTGGACTTGCAGGTTGAAAACTGCGCTGCAATTCTTTCACCGTATGACGGCCAGCATACGGCCGACTGACGTGTCGGGCGCGGTGCGGTTATGTGTGTCCCAACCTTAATACACATGGGGACTTAACGGCTTAAAGATGACTTTCCGAACCACCACCCATGGCCGGGCAGGCGGGCTGCTTGCAAGGTCAGGATCGCTCAGCTGTCACTCCATTCAAGTAGAAGTCAGGTTCAACGTTACAAATAATCAAATAATAATATTTGTTTTGCAGTAATGCATCTTTAGAAACCAGTAAAACCAGAAGGATTTTCGAAATAAGAATAGGTCCATTAAGTTAACCAGGGACTATAAGATTTTCTATGTAACATTTCAACAATCGGTTGAATAGTTTTTCGTTTTGATAGCGTTAAAGAACAAACAAACTCAATTTTCGCATTTCATAATATTAGTTGTAATAGGTTATATATAGTTGTAATTCCTTCTGGTTTAGTTCCATGGAAGGTAGGTTTAAACTTGGGGCTATTATCTCGATCTTTATCGATTTTAGTTGGTATGTATACGAATTTTCCTTATTAGAACCTCAATTAGAGATAAAATACAGGACGTAGTAAATCTAATTTTCAAAATGGCGGCTGTTTAAAAACCAGTTAAATAGAACTTTTAAATTGATAATATTTGTTTGCCGTAATGAGGTTTTAGAGCCAAGATGGGATTTTTCACAATTGTAGAGACTATTGGGGTGTACCCTGAAGGGGCTTGGAATTAGTCATAGGTCCTCCAAGAACCCTAAGAATGTCCCTGAAAAATTTCAGTACAATCGGTCACGCAAACAAATCTGCTAAATGTCTGTAAAGAGATGAAGTTTCATACAAATGTATATATTTATAGAAGAAATATTTCTCGAAATATCTTGCCACAAGGTACATTCACATTGTTTTTTAATTAAATTACATTTCTTAACAGCGTTTTACTACTAAAATTTCGTTAGGTAAGGAGGGTTCTATAATGCAAAATAAAAATAATCTTATCACCGATTTTTTAAGATTGACTTTCTGCTATATTATTTATTCTATTTACTCTATGCATAAATATGTCTATTGACTTTTTTTGTTGCCATTATGGTTACCCTTAGAATAAATGTAAAAATATTAGTTAGTGTTCAGCCAAATCTAATGAAGTTACATGTACCATGATGACCTCAGTGTTGCCTATATATAAATTAAGCTCCACGCAAATTGTAGTCTGTAAGTCAGATAGTTTTAGAAGTATCGATAGATACACTGACATACAGAAATACAATTCTTCCAGCCCTCTAGTGTGAAGCTTTTACTTTGTGCAGATATTGATTCAAACTTATAAAGCTTTATTAATATTTAAAACACATCGCTGTGTTTGAGGATTATTGCATCTCTTCAGAAATTACCATTATCTTATCTGTATTTAATAATTAATGTTAATACGTTAGCGTTTCTGGGTGAAATAAAACACCTCCCTCAACTTATTCATCTCATAAAGATAACCGTATATGGTTAAATATTTTTCAGGTGATCAAACAACTTTTATATTTTAAGCCCCTGTAAAATACTAACATAGTATACGAAGTCAAGCCTACTTCCTGGAAACGCTCAATATTACAAACATGATCAATTGATCATTGAGTTTGGCAATCGATATCTTCCATATTTAAAATGAATAATAACGACATCGTCTTCATCGAAATTCTAAAAAAGGGTTGACATGAGCAGTTTTTTCTTCTAACCTATGTACCAGGCAAACCAGAATGTGTAACCCAAATCCAATGGCAAATCAGTCACTTTTTGTTGTATATCCAACAGTTAAGCTACAAAATACATAATAATCTAAGGTCTAGTTTAAATAAACTAAATTTAATTACAGTAAATAATATTGAGGTTTTGAACCATGCAAATAAAAGTAATCGGTTTTACGCCATTCCATCTAATCTTAAATTAAATTTTGCTCACTTTTCTGTATAATTATAAACTTTTTCCATATTTATCATAATTGTGATAGATGAAATATTTGGTGTATCACCTGAATTAATTTCCCAGCGGTTAGTTGGAAAGTTGTAACAGTCGCCAGGTATTAAAGTGGCACGTCCAGACATGAGAGACTACAACTTTTAATTGTTGTTACCCAAACTTTATGCTTTCAAATATTCATTGTCTTATATACGGCTGGCCTTTTTTTAATGGGACATCATTTTTATCTCAGACACTAAATATAACACGGAAATTTAAATGGAAACAGTTCCTTGTTTTTTACAGACATTTAAAAATAATAATACAACACTTTAAAAAAATTGCCACCATTTTCCAATCATATTTTTTCAGATCATCTTTGTTTTGAATTTTACAAATTATTTATTCCGTAACAAATTCCTTAAGGAATCTCAAAAACTTTACCTGTCATATTCCCGTTATAAACGAAAATGCAAAAAAGTTCCCAAAATACAAAGATCGTAAAATTACTTTTTTTAACAAGAATAATAAAAAATATAGATTGTTCTGTAAAAAAAACCAAATTTGACCACTCAATTGGCAAATGTATCAAAGTTTTGAATGATTATTTTTTAATGTCTGTAAAAGCGAGGAAAGTTTTCCATTTAAAGTTTTATTAGTGACCCATTCAACAGGGCCACCGTATTAGACGTTATTATCTCCACGAATGTAAAGGTAATTAATTTTTTTGTATTGGTAGCTACAAACCTATAAATATTTATCAATATATATTATGAGAATAACAAATAAAGTACATTGAATCTAAGCATATAGATGTAGCCACGACTTTCTTACCATAAATATCTGCTGGAATTGTATAACAATTAGTCTATACGGTGTACGTATGTTTTAAAAAGTGTTATAAATAAGTTTTATTTCAATGTTTCAATAATTAACATAATATACAAGTTTTTGCCATGGCTCGCCTAAACAATCTCCAAGGGATTAATGTGGACACTATAGAGATTGTAACCACCAATATTGTATCCCTTAGTTACAAACTGAAGATTTAGAGTGCTGAAACATTGAGTGCTTAGGGCAAATTAAGTATAAAAATAATATCTTTGAATTAAAATATTCTTTATTCGGTCACTCTTCTTCGTCAGCAAGTTTTATCGATTGTAAGCTGCAGTTTTCTTTTCATTTACTTTTAATTTCTTTTCATTACTCACTTCAAAACATATGTAGTAGGCCTGCTAATCTCTAACGCAAACTACTGTATTGTATGAATTATGTTATCAAATTGAGTTCAGTTTATTAAATACATGTGATTTGTCCGTTTCACGTCTTAAACATATTTACATCCAACTGAAGTTAGATTTATTAGACCAAGCAAGCAACGGTGGGCTGGAGTGCCTCATTGATGTCTGATATTAGAAACATAATCACGAAATTGATATCTTCCATAATTAAAATGAATAATGACGTCATCGTATATGACATAGTCCTACTGTGTGCCTGGTTTCTACCATATAACCCATAATCAATATTACTTGTTTAGTTACTAAATTCTCTCATTTAAACGTGAAATACTAGCAGCTATTAAGTAAAATTTTCAGTTTGCGTGCATCACATAATATTTATAATTGCTTTATATTCAATTATTTAGTAATTTTTGTGGTAGAATTTTGATCTGATATTGACGTGCTAATAGATGTTGCAACGCTAACTTTCTGATGATACATAGATAATCAATCTGTCTGGATTTGTTTACTTTAGAACGTATTTCTAAGGTAAAGATTTTAAAAAGTATTATAATTTATGTTATAAAACAGTACAGAAAATATTGTATTTGTGTACTGTTACAGCATCAACTGAACATGCTTTAGAACACCAAATTACTTTACTATAATATAAAACAGAAATGAGGTTATCTAACTCTCCACTGATTGGATATTTCTCAATGACTGGGGTATCTCATTGATTAAACAATTCCCATTGACTGAACGACTTTCTCAATGATTGGGCACTTTGAATTGTCTGAGTATTCTAATCGACTGGGCATTCCTCACTGATTTGTTATTTTACTCTGACTTTATTCTTCTCATTAAACTGAATACTTGAAATAATATCACTCAACAACTCGCAAAATTTGTTTAGTTCTTTTTTGGGTTAAATGGTTTCTAATGTATTTCTTAACAGAATTGGTATAAAGAATTTTTGCACCGACCATGTAAAGTAAAATACAATAATGTCTAAACTTATTGTAAAAAGCGTGTGTATGGGCTGAAAAATTGGATGGTTTGTTTTGTTTTTGAATTCTTATCAGAAAATGTAATTTGAATTAAAGTAGGAAATAATTTAAAAAATAAAAGATTCTATTTTATGTATTACTAGCACAAACCCGCGGCTTCGCCCCCAATTTTTATGCGAAATTCCGTGTATTTGGGTGAATAGCTCCTACGATTACAGTCACTTGAAATATTTAGGCCAATTTCCAGGAAATCCAAAATCGAAAGTTCATGGTCTTAGTGAAAGCACTTATGATATATTACGACAGGGTCCTAACATAGTTTTTTTAATAAGGCTATTTCATATCATGTATCAGGTTCCCATTTTCCTTTGTTTCATGATTAACACTGTACACCTGATAATTCATACAGGCAGATAGACAGACAGACATGAGATTTCCCAATCCTTTGGTGATAGGCTTTGCTAACGCCAAGCCAATAAATGCTGGAAAACATTAGAAATAAGGACTGCTATAATTTTACCAGTTAGAAACCTTGAATTACCCATTAGATGACCATATCATTAATTTTAACTATTGATAAACATGTATTCCAGTGACTAACAAAGGCCTGGTATAATTTATTCGAATTCATCATTACCTTTAAATAATATTCGTTTGGACAGAAGTGGACTCTATACGATTCGTACTCTTACAAACATGCCACATATACTAAGAGTTTTTCTTTTGACCTTTGTACTTAATAAATATGGTACCGCTTAACTAAGTTTTTGATGAGAGAAAAAGAACCCTTACATGTAGCAAAGAACCAGTATTGATTTTGATTACTGAATAAATCTATGGAGTTAGAAATTTCAGTGTAGATAAACATACAATTAATTTGCAGTGTTAAAAGTTGACTGGTTAATCTAATATAAAATGATTATTGGGGTCTCGTTTTCATATCAAAGAAGAAATTTCTTATAATTTGAAACCTATAGTGATTTTTAAATAAATCCTAATAATAACGTTTTTACATGCAAAAATGCCTTTGTTTGGTTGTGTAGCTTTCACGTATAAAAACTATTCAATCCGATTGTACTGAAATTTGACATATACATTCTTACGGTCCCTAATGTGAACATAGGCCTATTGTTACTTCGAAAACTCCAAGTTGGGCAAGGTCACTAAGTCCTCGATGGCTGCTCTAAGCCCAAGCGGCAAACACCCTCCTCAATCAACTGCACTTTCTGGTGGTTCTCACTGTAACTTTATATTATTCAGAGAGAGAAAATAACTATTACTACATTAAATCATGCTATAAATTTTAAAACGAGTTTTGCTATTTAAAAACTAATGACTTTATTAAATAGACATAATCCATATTTTTAAATTAAAATCACCTAATAGTTATCTCAGTGTACACAATGAGCTACTTGTTAAAGCCTGAAATCCATCCAATGAAATTACTGTTGGAGACCCAAATGTTCCAGGTTTAGTCAGATAGACGAATGATGAACATTGAAGACCACTGACTTGGGTAATGTGTTCAGTGGTCTGTCCCAAGAAGCAAGTGGAATATGACAAGAAACGCACGGACCTGTTCACGCTATTGAGATATATAAGACAACATGTAAGAAATTAATAGTCCTTTATACCCTCCCCTTTAGGTCCGATCCTAGCGATAGTGCACCACCTATGGACTGCAAGCAAACACACGATTTCCAGGGAGCTGTATGGAATCCACCCTGCAAGGTTTCCAATTCATGTATCCGGGAAAATATAAACTGAACCACAGACTATCCTCTTTTCCTTCACATATATCCTGCTTGACTGTGTGATACACATTGGCAAGTAATTAAAGCAATAAAATAAAATAAATGTATTTAAGTAATAACCAGCATGTAAATTATTGGTCCTTTATCTGAACACAGTTTATACACAGGGATAAAATATCCCGATGGATAATTCAATGGATCACTCAAAGATCATCTAATATGATGTAATATTTTATTTTCATTTTTTATCAATTATAGTTTAAAAATATACATTTGACTTTAATACTTACCGTCCTTTAATTTATCATTAGAATTTACATGTGTTACTAACCGCAAGTGTACTGGAGGTTTATGTATTAAAATATGTGTGTTTATGTTACAGTAAACAATTCATTGACAGTTACAACTGCCAATAAAATATTAAATGTACCAAAGGTTATAAATGGAAAAGAAGCAATTCCAAGTTACGTCTGTAACTGGATGACTTTTCAATCTGCAAGCAATATTATACTATTGCCTTTCGACTCAGTAATAATGAAGGGGATCTACAATTGTAATATGGGTTGTAGTGAGAACCTCCGTTTCTATTTTCGTTAAAATACGTTTGATACAATATTATTATCAGTTTGTTATATAAATTAAAATGCAATTTCTTTAACTCAGATGAAATATTACTATTTTAAACAACGTTTATAGTTCTTATCTGTTGTACAATTTATGCTTTGACTTCACAAAACAGTTACATTCCGAATTAAATCCTTTTTATTTTAGTAAAATGAATTAATATTGTTATTCGGTATATACTGTAATTATTGTTATACAGTGTGAATGGTTGGGGTAGTATTGAAATGATTATTATTTTTTACTATTAATAGTATTTCGTTATACTTTCCTAAATGAATGTGTTAAAAAGTAGTTAGGACCAATTTAGCTTAACGCTAATAGCTAAATCAACTTTAACTTACAGTAATGTGCTAAAATAAAAACTTAGTTTACTAAAATTTTGTTATACTTATAAAAACGTATTAGTTGCAATAAGATATATCCTGAGAACCATCAGCCACAGTTGCTTATGTCACCTGATTTTTGACCGCAGCCTGTTCTAAAGGAGCTTGTCTTGGGACTAAAGCCTGTTTGTGAAGATTAACAATGGGCTATTGTTCTTGTGCAGTATATGATTATGATAATTCCCAACACATTCTGTAGACTCTGTGAAATATAGATGACTCCCGCAGCTCTTGTTCACTCTGCTCGCTGTTGACTTCACAGTTACGAAATCTGTTCCAATTTCTGCTTGGAAGTAAAAGACATCGTTTAGTTTTGAGAGGATACCAAGAAGAAATTGTGACGTATTTGTATGTAATTTAAATGACACATTTATAGCAATACAATAAACAGACCAATAAAACCTCATATATGCCCTTTTCCATGTTTAGTTACAAAACGTAAAGTGTCATACAGCTGCTATTTTTCTGTAATTTTATTAATTAACAAGTTTAAATTTGTATAAATTATTTAGCAGCGAAATTGATATTGAAACACATAGATTTTTTATAGGCAAATTTGTATAGGCATCCCTCACTCAAACCGTGAGGCCCTTTGTACTGCTTTCGGAGTGACGAGTTATTGTGGATGGTAAGGTGAGAGTAGGGACCGCGCCTCCTTTAGGATGCATGAGGAAGGGTTTTGGGCATTAATCTAAGTCATGTCTCGTTGGAGGAAGGACAAGCCAGCTCTGTAACCAATCTCTCCAGTCAAACAGATAGGGGTGACACACCCTTATGTGTAGGCTGCCAGTCCTTAAGGTGGAGAGCCTTATCGATTTTGGGTTGAATAAATTAAAAAATAGTCACAGTCCTTCAAGATACCCTTCCTGAAGATATAAAAAGAAGAACAGTTTTTTTATTATTTTAAAGAGAAATTAAATACATATGAAGTAGTAATTTTGGGTATTTTCATATTCACGCCTAATGGAAAAGTCTGATTATAAGGATTCAAAATTTTTACAGTTCGTTTGTAAACTATAAAATATTCCCTAAACAAACTGCTGCAGAAAGGTAGTACGTATTCAGGGAAAGTATAATGTGAGAGCAGTTTTCGAAAAATTTTGAAAAGTTTTCGAGACCAGGAGACAGGTTGCAAGAGAAGAAGTACAGTAGTGAGAAAAACAAGGGCAGCTTTGGCCAAATCGTGTAAAGGGGCGGACACATGATTTCGTACTGTTAAAAAGGGCAAATGTGGTAAAGGTATGTGGATCTGATCAAAGTAAGGTACAAGTCTTCGGTTAGACAGGGAGCTGTTACCTATACATTATACTAAATAATATGTTTACGCTTAAATCACACATTTAAATGAAATCGTATGTACAGTGTTTATGTTTTTAATTATGATTGGTGTAATACAAAGTAACAAGTATTAAAGTTTTAAAATGATTTTGTTATTGTTTATTTATTGTGCAGCATTCTGACAATAAGAAAGTATCCAAATTTCTAACAATAATCCTGTAGTCTTTATTGTGGAATTGAAGAAATGGTAACAACTGTTTTAAAACAGACCATAATGTAATACAATTTTGCTTGCGTCATAATGGTGATATAATAATTAATGAAAGCCATATTGCCTTACATATACTAGTATACTTATATAATCTGTACAGTATTACAATTTTTTAACCAAAAATTAAGTACTTACAAATGTTTAGAGCAAACTAGATGGTTTGAGCGATATCCACTATTGACTAGTTGATTGATATCAGTGGTTGGTAGACCACTTAAAGTTAAGACCATCCAGACGGTTTATAGATTACTTATGTCTGAGATCAAGATTACTCCACCACTGTTAATAGCACATAGGATCTCTCCAGGAAATTAACCCCAAAACTCACCTTAGTATTTGGTTTAACCTGTCACCCTGCAATGAGTTTCAGCTTCATGCCCTACAAAACATTCAACAAAAATAGTTGTCTTATATAGCTACACTTAAGTCACTTTTCTATTAAAATTTTCAGGTAAGAGTAATAGTAATTGTTAAAAACCAATTATACCCTAATTTATCTTAACATATGTTTGAAACGGAATTTACATGTAACTTTAAAATACTTAGTAAAGAATCATTGCTCAAAATGATAAAAACACTCAAAATGTTCTGAAAATATTGTAATTGGATTAATCCAAATTCCTGGGTTCTAACCTGTCACAGCGTTACGCTTCAGACGCTGCATTAAGTGAAAGGTAAACTGGAACTGAACTTAACATCCTTTATTTAATCTCACTTAATTTATTATTTGATGTTAACTAATGTGAGTTTTACTGTTACCTGTTGATGTTAAAATATTGATTTATGTGTAACAATGAATAATACTTGTAAGTGTAACAAGTAAACTTTTAAGAAACTTACAAGTCCCTAGATTTTTTTAATCTAAACAAAATTATTATGTTATAATTACGTCTGTACCTATATGACTTTCTTAAATTGAAGTAGTTTTTACATTATTGAATTACAGCTATCAAATAGTCAAAGTAATACAGAATTGCATTATACGATGTAATAAGTATAACCCAATATTTTGACCTTTTTGCACGTTTAATTTAAGTTTATTAGCTGTTATGTGAAAAGAAGCAAAATGCAATTGTTTTAGATTGAGGAAAGTTTTGCTTATTAAAACAATAATTTTTTGGTTGTATAATATGATATGTAATATATCAGTAAATATTTTAAATCAGTTCTCATCATTTTGGTACACAGTTACTATTTTGTAATACTAACTGTTCAAATTTTTGTAATACTATTTTGTAAAAAACATACGAAATTTGATATGGATTATTGTGTTACTTTGTTTACTACACTTGTTTGGACTGCAATATCAGTTTTAGTTTCCTAATTTCCTTATTCAAAATAAAAAAATTACAAAAAAAAATTTAGAAAAAGGTTTATATTATTAACTTACGATTGTTTAAAACATATATTTATTTGAAGCAAATGTTAACAATAAATAAAACATTTTGCTCTACACTCATAAGAATGACGTAGTACGAAATGCATATTACTATACTGCAGATAATTTAATATATATATAGTTTAAGAGAAATTATTCAGTTATAAATTTGAAAAAGATACTAGAAAATAATAGAGATTATTCTAATTTTAATAATAATGTACTGGAAATCTATATTTTAACCGTAATATATCTCAAATTGACTTCAGTATTTTTCTATCCTCCAGTTTTGATTTAATTCTCCAAATAACATAGTTATAAAAATATTACTTGCATTTCATAATCAATTATGAATTTAATGAAAACAGTTTTATAAAAGTGATATACTATGATGGCAAATGGTGTTAGTTTTTAGTGTTTCTCCGATTGGATTTTGATTTCGTTATGAGGGACAAGCCGCTTTCAGTAGAGATTACATCTTAATTCAATTTCTGTTTCATTCCATTTTACTATCTTCGAACAAATGAACTGAGGAAGTGCGACCCAACTGTCACTCCTTTGTGTCCTGGTTGGGGAACCAGAAATTAAGACTGCATGAATCAAATAATTTGTTGTTCTATATTAACCCGATATAATGCTGCATATTATCATTGCATCTTTGAAATTAATTATGATTGGTGGCATATATCGTGTTTAAAATGTTCTTAGAGAAAAATTAATTTATTTATTAAAAAAACTAATTGTTTTTTTCAATTAAAATTAAAACTCGTATAATGTAATATTTATTACTAGTAAATCTGTAAGTATTTTTTGAAGTTTCTTGAAATATGAAAGTGATTATTAGTATACGATCGCAAGATCTAACCTAAATTAAGCTAATTTATCCAAAAATAACTGTTGTTACCTGACCTAGACATAAACGCTTTAAAATGAAATTAAGCATTTATATTATCAAAATACCACAAAATAACATTATACCAACCTGACAGAGTCTAAGCTAATACGGAGAAGGCGAAAAGGTGTAAAACAGTACTTCGTCCTGTAGGTTTGATCTAGCCACAGTTGGCATTCTAAAGGAATGAATCAACAAGTATTAGAATTCCAATGTTCAGATCTTTCGATATTATTTTAAGGCTTATCGTCAAAACTATTAAACTTGTATGGTTGGGGGCACATATTACTTTGAACTAACTCTAAGGAATCTCGCGTATTCCTTAAAATATACATAAATATCAATACTTTCCTATCAGCAAGCGATAACTCCAACCTTATAAAATTTGATACTGAAGGTTTTATTGGTTCTCGAGCCATTTTCACGCCTCTTAACATTTGTTCGGAGTATAGCTCGTGAGCAAAACGCCGTATGCCAAATGTATTGTGAATGATGGGTTTAGCTCCTGTTTCACCTTAATCATAGTTTACCTTATGAGACATTGAGAATACTCTTCACCTATATTACACTATATTTTGTAGTTTTCGTTTTCTCTGATGTCAAAAATATGTAAAGAGTTCATTTATGCTTCTACGATGTCAACCTTTATTTCTCTCCAGACAAACATATGTGACATCGAACAAACTGTCAATTCCGTTACAGTTTCCTGGAAAGTGAACTGGGTCTAAATTCAAAATTCTCATTGAAGCAACAAATTCCACTCCAACCGTATTTTTTCTCTACTAGCTGCTAACTCCAGACTGGTTTGCCAGGAACTGCTAGCAGCGGTGGACTTAGAACTCCGTCTGGAACCAGGCTTCGAGAACTTTGCAGGCACCAGAACACAAGGATGTACGAGTATACAGGATTACCCGCCAGGATGCAGCGCTTGTCCAACAAGCTGTGCTACGTCATGGATTTCTTCTACGGCAATCTACAGGATGTGAGGTAATATTTTATGAAACGTTTTGGATATCAGTGAAAATATAATATTTGTGTGTATATGTAGTAGTTTAGTTGTTGTCAATAATCTAGTTTGCGATCAACACAGATTCATTCTAATACTACTTTTTAAATTAGTTTCACGTAATTTAGCATAAAACGTAACTCTATATAATTTAACTTATTTATTTTTTTCTACTTAATACATGGTGTTGAATGAGCTGCATAATTGGTATGTAACGTTATGTATTACAGGTACAATGCCATATCGCTGACATCTAAAAATAAATAAACAACCACAGGTTTGTGAACAGTGCCACTGGAACCTAATAGTTTCAATATTTAGTGATAGGTTAGGTTATAGTAATGTATTCCCCAAAATTCCAAACGCTACGCCTATGTCTAACCCACCCTGTTATGAAAGTTGTTTTGGCGAACAGACAGATCATAATCCTGGTAATTGAATATGGATATTATTATCAAAAGCACAAGAAAAAATTTGCCCAGGTGAACGTTGTTACTAATGGCGCCATTTTTAATGTTTGGCACCATCATTGACATGTCATTTAAGTATTTAATTTTTACGCGACCTTACAAACTATGTAATTCCAGTATTCTTTACTAAGTTTAACTTTTACCAACATTTAAAAGTTCATGGGCACACAATTAATGAACCTGAATAGGTTTTTGAAGACATATTTCAACTCTTGCTATACCATTCTTAAAATACCTGAAAAGTGGTTTAAAAATAGTTTTTACCCATTAATTCAATCCACATCCAACTACTTACCGATTAAATAAGACAATCGCGATATCCTTAAACGATGTCATCTAATATTTGTTATGAATCTTTAGTTCCAGCCTATCTATTTAAAAAATTGTTAGTAATTTTTATTAATAGATAACTATCACAGGCACGTATAAGAAGTTATTTTTTTATATAATAGTGTGAGGTGTTTTCGGTGAAATCGCTTTTTATATCGTCCTGCCCTGATAGTTGCAGTCGTGCTGGGTTTCTATTCCAGGGTTGTGATATCGACTTATAGCTATTTCTATCTTACCCGCGCCCTCACCGTACGCTGGTAGAGATCGATATGATACACAAGGTTAAACGTGAGTGAACAGAAAATCTCAGACTCGTTCAGAGCGAACTCAGTTATTCGCACTCTTCAATAGAACGATATCATCACAGTTTTCTGTTCTATGTTTTCGCGATTTTACGTGGATAAATGTTGATTAGAGCTGTCAATGCCCCCGTTCTAGAATGCGACGTTTAGAAATAAATCCTATTGTTATCAATTTTAGGAATAGGATCACAAACCTACGCGGCTTATAGGATGCAAAATACGCGTTTGCAAAACTAGGACAGGTAGTGAAAACGGTAGAACCTATATTTGATAGATACACTACTGTCACCAAACGAGATAACCTATAAGCTGCTGTTAACCTATCCTACGCACTGAATTATTAATTTTAGGAATAGGATAACAAGCCTACGCAGCTTATAGGATGCAAAATGCACGTTTGCAAACTAGGACAGGTAGTGAAAGGTAATAGAACCTAAAATTTGATAGATACACTACTGTCACCAAACGGGATATAACCTATAAGCTGCTGTTAACCTATCCTACGCACTGAATTATTAATTTTAGGAATAGGATAACAAGCCTACGCGGCTTTTAGGATGCAAAAATACACGTTTGCAAACTAGGACAGGTAGTGAAAGGTAATAGAACCTATATTTGATAGATACACCACTGTCACCAAAACGAGATTACCTATAAGCTGCTGTTAACCTATCCTACGCACTGAATTATTAATTTTAGGAATAGGATAACAAGCCTACGCGGCTTTTAGGATGCAAAATACACGTTTGCAAACTAGGACAGGTAGTGAAAGGTAATAGAACCTATATTTGATAGATACACCACTGTCACCAAACGAGATTACCTATAAGCTGCTGTTAACCTATCCTACGCACTGAATTATTAATTTTAGGAATAGGATAAACAAGCCTACGCGGCTTACAGGATGCAAAACACACGTTTGCAAACAAGGACAGGTAGTGAAAGGTAATAGAACCTATATTTAATAGATACTCTACTGTCACTAAACGAGATAACCTATAAGCTGCTGTTAACCTATCCTACGCACTGAGTTATTAATTTTAGGAATAGGATAACAAGCCTACGCGGCTTACAGGATGCAAAATACACGTTTTGCAAACTAGGACAGGAAGTGAAAGGTAATAGGGCCAATATTTGATAGATACACTACTGTCACCAAACGGGATAACCTATAAGCTGCTGTTAACCTATCCTACGCACCGAATTATCAATTTTAGGAATAGGATAACAAGCTTACGCGGCTTATAGGATGCAAAATACACGTTTGCAAACTAGGACAGGTAGTGAAAAGGTAATAGAACCTATATTTGATAGATACACTACTGTCACCAAACAGGATAACCTATAAGCTGCTGTTAACCTATCCTACGCACCGGAATTACTAATTTTAGGAATAGGATAACAAGCCTACGCGGCTTATAGGATGCAAAATACACACGTTTGCAAACTAGGACAGGTAGTGAAAGGTAATAGAGCCAATATTTGATATGATACACTACGGTCACCAAACGAGATAACCTATAAGCTGCTGTTAACCTATCCTACGCACCGAATTATTAATTTTAGGAATCGGATAACAAGCCTACGCGGCTTATAGGATGCAAAATACGCGTTTGCAAACTAGGACAGGTAGTGAAAGGTAATAGAGCCAATATTTGATAGATACACTACTGTCACCAAATGGGATAACCTATAAGCTGCTGTTTAACCTATCCTACACACACGAATTACTAATTTTAGGAATAGGATAACAAGCCTACGCGGCTTATAGGATGCAAAATACACGTTTGCAAACTAGGACAGGTAGTGAAAGGTAATAGAAACCTATATTTGATAGATACACTACTGTCACCAAACGAGATAACCTATAAGCTGCTGTTAACCTATCCTACGCACCGAATTATTAATTTTAGGAATAGGATAACAAGCCTACGCGGCTTACAGGATGCAAAATACGCGTTTGCAAACTAGGACAGGTAGCGAAAGGTAATAGAACCTATATTTAATAGATACTCCTACTGTCACTAAACGAGATAACCTATAAGCTGGTCTTAACCTATCCTACGCAACCGAATTATCAATTTTAGGAATAGGATTACAAACCTACGCGGCTTATAGGATGCAAAATACCCGTTTTGCAAACTAGGGATAGGTAGTGAAAGGTAATGGAATCTAATAATTAATAGATACACTACTGTCACTAAACGAAATAACCTATACTACGCACCGAATTATTAATTTTTCAAAGATTCCGTAGAATTCAAGGTTAACGAAATCAGCACTAGTTTTTATATTCAACATTCAATATTCGTACTGTTTTTTTAAATTCCCTTAATGATCTACAATTCGGGGTGGACTCACCAAAAGACGATATATGCCGACTGCGTATTCTCTTGTACAGGGCTCTCGTATTCCTCGACTCGACTTCAGACTTCATAAACCGACGTCCGCAAGCGAAAACTCTTCTCCCTCGAATTGGCTTCACTCCACGACGTCAGCAAGCAAAAAGTCCTTGTCCCTTGTCGGATCGGCTGTATAAGTAGGCCGCCAGCCGGTCAATGCGCAGAGACGCGTTTTCGTCAGTCGTCGCCAGACGCTGCAGCGGTCACATCGGAGCTCCGGCTAACTGCACTGCCCCGAGTAGAGAGGTTCCCTAACCTCAAATCGACTCCTTCTAATGGAATGACGACGACGACTATCGACGAAAAAAAAAAATAAATCGACACACCTACTTGTCAAAATAAACGTTTTTTCTCATTTAAGAAAAAAAAAAACGGGGTATAAAATTGAACCCTTACACCCCCCACTTACTTCGTGGAGAAAATAAAAACTAAAAAAAAGACTCTGAAATCGGATTAACATATCAAAATAAACTTACTTTTCACAAAAATGCAACATAAAAGAAATAAGGTAAACTAAAAGTGTACACTTCGTCCTCGAATTAATAAATTCCCCTTACGCCCCGTAGGAGAAAACAAAATAAAAATTCTTCTTAAAAACTGCCCTCTCTTTCCATTATTTTTTCTTTGGGAAGACCGGAAGGCCCAATTTCCGGACATTTATCCTCTTCCACTCGTTCGTCCCCGGTATCTGGACCTTCATGGTACGGCGTTTTGCCACGGGTCCTCTTTGGTTTGGTGCCGTGAGGACGCTCTGGAGGGTCGCCCATCCTTTCCTGCGTTGCCGTCTCCTCTGGCTGGGATTTCACCGACGGGGCTACTCGAAGGAATTCCTCTTCCTCGGGGTCCGGGGATCACTTCAATCGAGCTGCCCATGCTCCACCCGGGCGACAAAGAGAGGACGTCACCCTCGTCCATAGGTGACAGTCTGGCCAGCTCTAGTAGTGTGGGTTTTGGGAGCCATACACTTGTCAACCTCCATGTGTCCCGAGGAACGTTCCCGCGGCACCTTCCGGTGGGTTTTATCGCGTCCACCTCCTCCTGCAGGACACCGATCTCTTCTGGTGTTTTCGTCCTCGGCCGGAAGAATAAGTGACCACTTCGTTGGGTCAGTTAGCTGGTCTAACTCTTTGGCCAGATCTTCGAAAGACCAGTCCGGTTCCTCCCCCGGAAACAATTCCGGCTGGCTGCTCTTGTTCTCGGTCACCGAATCCTCCCGAAGTTCTTTCGCCATCTGCCGCCTGAAACTCTCGGCCATCTACTCGCAATTCCCTTAGCCTCCCGTCCCCCGCAGATGGCTCCGGCGATAGCGCAGAGGAAAAACCCCGCAGTCCACAAGGTTGTCCTGTGAAGGACAACTCCGCTCACCGTAGAGGCACCAACTCCGGGCCTCGGTCTTGGCCCTCCTCTCCTCCTTCTTCAGGTATTCGCGCAGAAGATCCATCGCCGGCTTGTGGTTTCTTCCTTTTAGGGAGTCGTATGCGCTGATGGTTTCCTTCCGTGGCTCTACTACGAGAAGCCACCAGTGGCCGACGTCCGCCAAACTCCTCATGTACGGGGACGAGGATTTTCTCATAATCCCACAAGTCCTGGTCGCGATGGTGACCCCGCGCTCGCTCGTGGCCGGATCTCTTCAGCACCGTGAAGAAGTAGGAGTCCAGTGCGAGGACATTTGGCAGGTTATGATCCATAGCATTCCGTCTCTCCAGAAGCCGCAGATACGCCGAAATTACCTCGCCGTTTAGCAGCTGCCCAGGAAAAAGCCGCTCTGAATCGCATGGCAGCAAACGGACCAGTTTCCTTACGACTCGTGCCATCTTCCTTATCTGTCAAACTGTGGAACAAAAACCCAGACACACAAGCCAAGCTCTAGACTACCGTGCAAAGCCACAAGGTAACCACTCAAGCACACACAAAAACTAACAAATGCAAATAGCAGGGGGATAGTGCAGTTAGCGTGCAACCTGCAACCCAAAGCAAGAGTTCAAACCACATGCAGGAATCACAAAACTAAACTAGACATCCTTATCTATAACGTGCGAAGTTACAGCCTACTACTTACCCAGTAGGAGCTGCAACATCCGGCTTATTCAGCCAGATAGACGTGTTCCCTTAGTCGACATACTTTTTTAAGTCTTTGACGTGAGCTCGTAGCACATTCTTTTTTCGCCCACAGAGGCTATAGATGTTTGATCTCTAACCTTTCTACAATTTTATAAGGCCCGTCGTATTTTGCCGCTAGCTTCGAGGCGAAAGAGTCAATCGCCGACGAGAGATGGTGTTGTTTTCAGCCACACCAACTCCCCAACCCGGAAATTTTTCCTCTCTCCGCCTTAGGTTGTAATATTTTGCTTGAGATCGACTCGCTCTTTCTAAATTCGAATGGCATTGCTTGTACAGTTTCGCGAAAGCTTCTAACTTTTCCGGTTCGTATCTGTCACATGAGACTCGGAGTCATTTTGCCCATTCTGTACCTTTAGGGGGCCATGGATTGCATTCGGTAACCGCAATTCCGTCCAAAATTTAATAAAGCTGGAGTAAATCCCGTAGAATCATGTACGGCGGTGTTCATGGAGTACCTGAATTCGTTCAAGTGTATGTCCCAAAGCCGTTTATCTTCTTTGACGTACTGTGCGATCATCGTCTTTAGGACTCGATTCGCCCGCTCCACCGGATTCTCTTGAGGCGTGTAGGGTGCTGTCAGTTGATGTTCGATTCCCCAATTCTCCAGTAAATTACGCCATAGCTTGGCCGTAAACTGCGATCCATTATCAGTGATGGTGACCTCTGGTGCGCCGTATCGAAAAAGCACCAAATTTTGAAATGCGTTCACCACATTCGTCGCGGTCACTGATTTTAACGAACACAGTTCTATCCATTTCGTGAAGATATCCTGTACGACTAGGATAAACCTCGCACCTCTTCGTGAACGTGGCAAGTGTCCTATTATATCGGCTGTGACCTTATACCATGGACCAGTTGGTCTCCGAAAGTACATCTTTCCTGCTGGTTTCCGTTGTTCAACCTTGTGCGCCTGACAAGACTGACATCCTCTAACATAATTCTTCACATCCGTGAGCAATCCCGGCCAATAATACCTCTCTTGGACTCGCTTTGCCGTTTTTCTTATTCCGAGATGGCCGGCCGTTTCGCGATCGTGATTTTCATTCAACACAGCTTCTCGCTTGTCTTTTGGCACACACAGTTTCCAATTTAGAGAGTCGTCGAACCTATTCGCCCTTCCTCGGGGCTTATACTTCATAAGGTTTCCTCCGGCAATCCTTAAATTTCGGCACGTGTCGGGCTTGGAGGTAACTCTAGCGAACATCTTGTGGTACCAATCTCGCTTTAAGTCCGATTCCTTTTCCAAAACTTCTGCGCTAGAGCATAACTGAGCGCTGTTTGCACCTTCTACGGGGTAGCGAGACAGAGCATCTGCCACTCTGTTTAGTGTACCCTTCCGGTAATGAATCTCAAAATCGTTCTGCTGAAGTTCTAGCACCCACCGAGCTAGCCGTCCCGTCAGCTGCTGAATATTCATCAGCCATTTTGAGAGCCTGATGATCGGTAACGGCGATAAATTTGTACCCCTCCAGATATGGCCTAAATTTCTTTTACCGCCCATACTAACGCCAAACATTCCTTTTCAGTAACGGTGAACTTTTTCTCACCGTCGGTCAACAATCGGCTAGCAAATGCTATAACGCGTTCTCTCTTATCGATTTTCTGAGTCAATGCTGCACCCAGTCCATCATTCGAAGCATCTACTTCTAGCCAAAACGTTTGTTGAAAATCGGGACACGCTAGTATTGGTGTATCGGAAAGCTTATCTTTAAGCTCGAGAAACGCACTCTGTTGTTCGTCCGTCCAATCCCACTTTTCACTTTTCTTTAAAAGTTTGGTTAGAGGTCTAGTTTGATTTGGCGAAATTCTCCACAAATCTTCTATACCAAGAAGCGAGTCCTAGGAAGCTTCTCAAAGAGCGAACTGAAATAGGAGTGGGGAACTCTCGGATGGCTCGTACCTTTTCTGGGTCTGTACGAATTCCGTCTTTATTTACAAACGTGGCCTAAATATTTTAATTCTCGTTTGCAGAATTGACATTTCTCTGCATTTGGTTTCAGACCAGCGCCTCGTAGCCTATTGAAGACATACTTGAGGAGCGTTAAGTGTTTCTTCAAACGTCTTACTGACAATAATTAGGTCATCTAAATAAGCAAATGCTTTTGGCTCTAGCTCGGGACCTATAATTTGGTCTAGTAATCGTTGGAACGTTGCTCTAGCAGAATGCAATCCAAACGGCATTACCCGAAAATGGTACAGGCCCTTGCCAGGTACGGTGAAAGCAGTGAGAGGTTTGCTTTCTTGCGAAAGGGGTACCTGCCAATATCCTTGTTTCAAATCAATGGTAGAGATGAAGGAGGCTTCTCTCAATTTCTCCAAAATCGAATTTATCTGGGGCAATGGGTACGCGTCTTTCTTGCTGACGCCATTTAATTTTCTAAAATCTATGCAGAAACGATATTTCCCACTGGGTTTCTTCACGAGCACTATCGGAGAACTCCACGGGCTCGACGATGGTTCTATAACTCCATCTTGTAACATCTTATCAACTTCCTCGTTAATGATCTGTTGCATCGCCGGATTTCTAGGATAGTATCGTTGTTTTATCGGTTCGTTCTTGCTGAGTTTGATTCGATGCTCCACCAAAGTTGTTTTTCCCGAGCAGGACTCGAATTTAGGAAGCTCTTCCTGTAAAAATTCGTTCAATATGTGTCTCTCTTCGTCATCTAGTGAACTAACCTCCTCTGGTACTCTGTCGCTATTCATACAGCTGACGTCGGTCACACGACTGTCATATAGATCTCCGCCGCAGTTAACTGATACCAAATTTAATGGTCGGATCAGGTCCATGCCCAGGATGATCGGGGCAGTCAGCGACGGCAAATACGCAGTTGCTACGTCCAGCTCGTGATCGGTGATTCTGCATTTAAAGCGATATATGCTCGAGACGGACACTTGAGTATTGTCGGCTAGTGAGATTTTGAATTGTTTCCTCGCAGGTAGAACGCCTACTTTCCCCAGGAAATCGGCTACTTCATCATTAATGAGTGACGCCACTGCAACCGGTATCAATCAACGCTTTGAAGTTTCTTCCGTAAATCTCCACGTTCGTGTACGGTCTTGGGTCATCAATATCGATTCGATTGTTCATAGCCACAAAAATTTTTAATTTTGTCGAGCCATTCATTCCATTCTTTTGGGGTAGTCAGTTTTGACTTCGGTTTTGGACTCCGGTGACCCCCAACTCCCGAAGTCCTCGCTTCGTTTCCCGATTGCCTACAATCACATGATGTCGTTTTAACACCTGGCTTCTTACAGTTGAAACATTTCAAATTCCTTGGTTTTCTACAATTTCTATAGAGATGGCCTGGTATTTCGCAATTCCAACATACTATCCCTCGTATACTATTAGGCTTTGACGGGTTATTTTGGTCGTCACAAGTTTGCATGTGTGTAGTGGCTCTCTGATCGGTGGACGGTTCATTGAAAGATACATTCCGGTGCCCGCTGTCGGATGGCCTGGTTTGCGCAGTTTCAAGTTTATCCTGAGTTTCCGTTCTGGGATGTGCAGTCCTAGACACGGCATATGCTTGAAAACTTTCTTTCAGTTGCTGAGATCTACCTTTGCTTTGAAATGCTGTTTCCGGAACTAGCGCTTGAGCAGGACTCGGTGGAGGGCGATAATTAAGTTTTTTCTCGTAGACAAGTTTCATAACTCATCAGCAACCTTCATTAGTCCGGCTAAGTTCACGAAATCTCTCCTTCGAAAATACATTTTATACGTCGGGTGCGTATTATTGTAGATTCTCTCTAACTTCTCAGTCTCCGAAAATCCTCCTCTTCTTCTGATGAGAGTAGAACAGAGCAACAACGTATTGTTTAAACAGTTCTCCATCGCCTTGGGTTCGTTTTCGAATTTCAATCATCCAGATGAACGATATACCCTCGGTGGCAGGTACTGTATCTGAAAGTCTCGAAGAAAATCTACAAAGTTTGCCCAAATATCTCGATTATTTCTGTACCACAAAAGTGCACTCTCTTTTAGCAGTTCAGGTAGAGCTTTTAGCATTCGATCTTGTTGGACTTCATAAGCATCCATCAATTCGTGTAGTCGTTCTAAGAACGATATGGCGTCAGTAATCTCTCCTGCCATCAAAACGAAGATTCCATTTGCGCACCATATTGCACAATGTAGCGGTGTCTGAAATGCTGTGTGGGTTACTCTCGAAACAGACGCCATGTTTCCTGACTGCGTATTAGTGAACTCGTAATACTGTTGTGGTAGCGAGTTTGATGGATGTACGTTCCGGGATGCCATCAATTCATACTCTGAATTCTGGCTCAACTCTCTCGGGGTTGTTTGTTCGAAGGTAGTTGCTCTAGTCGCTAACGAGTTGGGACTGTGGTCGTACAGCTCCTGACATTATTCGCTTAACTTCTTCGAACGTAGCGGTAGGCGGGAGACCAAGCATCTCTCTAATAACTTCCATCTCTGTTCCTGTCTTCGATTGCACATTTTCGTTATTTGGGAGAGTTTCGCCGCTCGTTGCTCGACTCACACTTCCATATTCCGTAGGAGCAAATCCGAGGGAAAGGCTCTTCGCAATCCCACTTCGTGCTAATCGCACTAATTCTGCTCGCAACTGTTGGCTATTTCCGTCATTCGGTACTCCATATTTATTAAGTTCAGCTTGTAGCTGCGGTTTGGTGAGCTTATAAACCCAGCTAACCCTTGCATCCAAGTCGGTTGATATATTGCCGTCATCGGCGCTTGGAGTTACCAAAGTCTGAGGATTTATCGGATGTCCTGTTTGAACGGTCTTTGGTATTACTCCAGTAGAAGTAGAACGTCGTAGGCGGAGGCTTCGTTGTTTTTGAATCTGTTTTCTTTGTATCGCTTGTAGTACCGCTTTCTCCTCCATTAATATACATCCAAAATACGTTTCCATCCAAGAAGGTTTAGAATGGTTCTCAGAAACCTTAAAATGTATAGATCCATTTTCAATAGTTATTCGCAGTAAGTTTGTGTATTTTAAGTTGTCTCTGTCGTATCACTTAGTATTTTGTCTTTCGATTTCTATTCTTGTCAGTCAAATTGTTCGGGCGCCATTTTATGTGAGGTGTTTCGGTGAAATCGCTTTTTATATCGTCTGCCCTGATAGTTGCAGTCGTGCTGGGTTCTATTCCAGGGTTGTGATATCGACTTATAGCTATTTCTATCTTACCCGCGCCCTCACCGTACGCTGGTAGAGATCGATATGATACACAAGGTTAAACGTGAGTGAACAGAAAATCTCAGACTCGTTCAGAGCGAACTCAGTTATTCGCACTCTTCAATAGAACGATATCATCACAGATTTCTGTTCTATGTTTCGCGATTTTACGTGGATAAATCTTGATTAGAGCTGTCAATGCCCCGTTCTAGAATGCGACGTTTAGAAATAAATCCTATTGTTATCAATTTTAGGAATAGGATCACAAACCTACGCGGCTTATAGGATGCAAAATACGCGTTTGCAAACTAGGACAGGTAGTGAAACGGTAGAACCTATATTTGATAGATACACTACTGTCACCAAACGAGATAACCTATAAGCTGCTGTTAACCTATCCTACGCACTGAATTATTAATTTTAGGAATAGGATAACAAGCCTACGCGGCTTATAGGATGCAAAATACACGTTTGCAAACTAGGACAGGTAGTGAAAGGTAATAGAACCTATATTTGATAGATACACCACTGTCACCAAACGAGATTACCTATAAGCTGCTGTTAACCTATCCTACGCACTGAACTATTAATTTTAGGAATAGGATAACAAGCCTACGCGGCTTTATAGGATGCAAAATACACTTTTGCAAACTAGGACAGGTAGTGAAAGGTAATAGAACCTAAATTTGATAGATACACTACTGTCACCAAACGGGATAATCTATAAGCTGCTGTTAACCTATCCTACGCACTGAATTATTTATTAATTTTAGGAATAGGATAACAAGCCTACGCGGCTTATAGGATGCAAAATACACGTTTGCAAACTAGGACAGGTAGTGAAAGGTAATAGAACCTATATATTGATAGATACACTACTGTCACCAAACGAGATTACCTATAAGCTGCTGTTAACCTATTCCTACGCACTGAATTATTAATTTTAGGAATAGGATAACAAGCCTACGCGGCTTTTAAGGATGCAAAATACACGTTTGCAAACTAGGACAGGTAGTGAAAGTTAATAGAACCCTATAATTTGATAGATACACCACTGTCACCAAACGAGATTACCTATAAGCTGCTGTTAACCTATCCTACGCACCGAATTATTAATTTTTCAAAGATTCCGTAGAATTCAAGGTTAACGAATCAGCACTAGTTTTTATATTCAACATTCAATATTCGTACTGTTTTTTAAATTCCCTTAATGATTACAATTCGGGGTGACTCACCAAAAGACGATATATGCCGACTGCGTATTCTCTCGTACAGGGCTCTCGTATTCCTCGACTCGACTTCAGACTTCATAAACCGACGTCCGCAAGTGAAAACTCTTCTCCTCGAATTGGCTTCACTCCACGACGTCAGCAAGCAAAAAGTCCTTGTCCCTTGTCGGATCGGCTGTATAAGTAGGCCGCCAGCCGGTCATGCGCAGAGAGCGTTTTCGTCAGTCGTCGCCAGACGCTGCAGCGGTCACATCGGAGCTCCGGCTAACTGCACTGCCCCCGAGTAGAGAGGTTTCCCTAACCTCAAATCGACTCCTTCTAATGGAATGACGACGACGACTATCGACAAAAAAAAATAAATCGACACACCTACTTGTCAAAATAAACGTTTTCCTCTCATTTAAGAAAAAAAAACGGGGTATAAAAATTGAACCCTTACAATAGTAATATTGAATTTGAATGATATAATTGTATTTTTGGTTCTATTCATGGCTGATGAAAAACGTAGTCCTGCAGAAAATTAATAGGTAATTGTTTTCAATACACCCTTACATCCACAAGTTTCTATCTACAAGTTGTATTTTAGTTTTAGCTGAATTTTAATAGTACAATTAGTAACATAACATATACTTGTAAGAACGAGCCAGTACATTAAAAAATGAAGAGTATTGTCACAGCCATTGTGATTTAGTTGATTCTCTGACCCAAACCCTTATTTTTTTGTTATAACTCCAAAGGGTTTGAATAATTAAAATTGCCTCTTTGTTTCAATAACGGTATAGGAATGATAACTCTGTGTAAGTTTGAATTGTGCTCTAAGCCGCAATAATTTTAAATAGTTCTTTACCTGTGTGGTTATTTACAGGAATACATCTAAACTTTACTTCACTTTATATAGACTTTATAAGGATCCTCCAGTTAGATTGTTCTAAAATATTTTATAAAATTCTAATCCCTGTCTTGTTCTAGCACTTAAGTTTTGTTGTATGTACTCCACAATGTGATTTTGTTATGTATATTGGCATTCCCGTTGAGAGAATAAAATAAATAAATGATACAAGCACCTTTCACCTAGATTACACTACATTGTGCCTCTGATGTAAAAACGATATAAAGGTTTTCGTTTTGAGCTTCTTCGTCGATATATTTTATTGGATCTCTTCAGACGAACATCAGCCCAGATTCCAGGAGTCAAGTCTGTTGCATTCCAGGCACTGGACTAAGAGAGGGTAAAACAAGAGGTAACCTCAACATTCCCACCATAGCACAAAATGCTAGTGTTATCAAATCAGTATCCACAAACACCAACTACTATAGATCCAGGGCACGTGTTGCTTAGCGTGAAAGTTTGTAGGAATATACTAAAGGAATGATAAACGGATCTTCCGTTTACTTACACGAACATTATAGAGGCCAAGGTGAAACATAAAACAATTAATTTCCACTCACTCGTTCACAAACCAATATGAAATGTTCACCTTTGAAGCTCTATCGTATTTCCTTACTTCAACTCTTTCCCCAGCCCTTAGCATAAACCCAAACGCCATACAGTTACTAGAGGAAGTAGAACTTGCATTCAAAGAAAGAGTATAATATTTCGCTGAAGATAAACTTAACGTTGTGATATATTTTTTTACGACAATGTAGGTAACATATTAGGTAAAAGTTCTTTTTCCTACTATTCTAATTTTCTGAGCTTATGGTGCTACTGAAAATTTAAATAGGCATAATGAGCTTGGATGGATAAATTATATATCCAGAGAGAGAAAATATTTACTTCATTATCATGTAAAAATTTTTTAGAAATATGCCCCAATGCATATTGAGGAAAATATGCGAGGCCTATATGTATTTATTGCCTTGAAAACTTCGTAGTTCGACTCAAAGTGTGTGTGTGTGTGTGTGTGTGTGTGTGTGTGTGTGTGTGTGTGTGTGTGTGTGTGTGTGCGCGTGTGTGTGTGTGTGTGCGCGCGCGCGCGCGCGCGCTTGAGTTTTGTTAAGATCCTCATAAAATATCTCTTGATACTTTTCGTCATTTTCTTACATAAATTAGGATTACGCATTGTGTTGTTATTGAGGCAATGATAATGTGTTATTGACCATATTGACAATTCCCTTGATTACACATTTAGTCTAGAATTATATCAAAGTCTAATTACTAGGAATGTGTTTTTTCATAACAAGTTTCTAACCTTATGATGAAGTCTTGCCTTGTCACAAAATTCTTAAACATTATCATCAGATGCAAGATCTGAGAAAAAAAACTTTCGGTTAAAATAATTAAGTCATACGGGGATATTGTACACACATGAGTCAGGGTTCACATCACACATGTTGTGTGTCAATTCCCAGCACACTGTAATTAAAACATGCGCCTAATGAAACGCAGTGTCACTATTTCTTCTTTCACAGCGAGAGTAAATGACAGAAAATATCCTGCCGCTTTTCAAAACCATTGTTAAAAAATTTTAAACGAATAAAATTAGAATTTTAAGAGAAGCGAAGTCATGGCCCATATTAAATCAAGATAAAAGAAAAAAGCTAAAGTAAAATATTAAATAATGTAAATAAAAGCTGTGTTGTACAGTGAAAGCTGTACAGCTCTTTTGTTTTTATCATCCTTTGGCAGATTGCTGAAATATACAAATAAAATTGTGTGCATAAAAAACAAATTGTGGTATCTATTAATTAAAATTATATAATTTAAATCCCAATTTTAGTTGAGATTATTTAAGTAAGTACGAAATCTGGAAATTATATCTAATAAACTTTATGTTACTAGTCTGCAAGTAACATTAGAAATCGTCCAATATTACGACTCGTCAGTCTAATGCCTTTGTAAGGGCAATTTAGTACTTAAGCAACAATTAGGGAAACAGTTTATAATAGCAACATAGTCACATGTACTTTTAACATTTAATATGTCAATCAATAATCTCTGTCCCAAATGTTGAAGATATTTGAAAAAAGTATACGCCATCAGTTATGTAAAACAGATTGAAGACTCTAAAGAGAATAGGGAACACAAAGCCCAGGACAAGGCCGCGAAGCTATTATTAGTTAATGAAATAAACAATGTAATGTTGCCTGTTAAGCAATAAACAAAAACTCAGTAGGTGAAACTATTGACCGTTAAATTCCATTGGTGATACAATCAGGCCGCACATAACAGGTTCGGTCTATTGTTATTGTTGAGTTTACAAACATTTGCCAACCTGTGCGTAACAAGCCAAGCATTGTCACAGAACAATTGAACAAACGAACTGTTTAAACAAAATAATAACACAATTAACTGGTATCCCAAAGGTATGTGATATTGAAATGGGTATTCAGGTTCTTATAAAAATAATACTGACATGTACGAAAGAGAAAGGCAACAAAAATGTGATAAACTTCACCTAGACAGAGTTAATAATCACTTCATCGTTCTAGCAGCTTACGAGCTAGTAGTGGAAGAGATTAATTGATCATTTCTTTCTTATTATTTTAATGGTTTTGTACAAACTAGTTCCTGGAGAGAATTTCAAAATTGCTTTAAGAACAAGCATTTATTTTCAAACATTGCTTAATTAAATTCTTAAAAAGATTTGGTCTCAACGCGAAAGACTATTACTAAAGAACGTATGTTTAAATGGTAAATTAAATTTGATGCATCCTACAATTTTAAAGGGATAAATATCAATACAAATGTATGTCAACAATACCGAATCTACACCACGCAATTAATATGCTCCTATGTAGAAGACAATAAGAGAAGAAATGTCTATAAGAGAAGACTTGCTAAGGTCAAAATTTTCAGTCAATTTCCAAGCTTTTCTCTTGGTTGGGTAATTTATCGAAGTAGTTTTCTCCTCAGGTGAAAACACTGGGAGACTATTCAAATTTCGAGTTCCCACATCCTGTTTGGGTGTGACACACATGTGGTTTAGTAGTTTTCGTTATTTTGATATTGTGTTTTAAACACTCGTAGAAGTATCCCTTTATTTTATCCTATATTAAAAAAATGAAATGATTATGACTAAAAAATAAATGACTAAAAATTTCCGATCTTTCGTGTTATGTTCCAATTAATAAACTTGAAACTAGAGTCTAACATAAAAAAATCTAATACTTAAACTTATTACTACAGAAATGAAACTAGTTCATTTGATAACAATGCTGTGATATCTCAGTTTAAAACTACCACAAATAATTCAACAAAGAAGTATGATAGAAACTACACTCATTTGTGTTACACAAAATCTTCCGCCCACAAAAAAGGTACTACACCACGCGTTACTCAAATTAACATATAAATGTAAAAATGATGCGATAATGCTTGCCTTCATTTTATTAGGTGGTATTACCTAAAATTGAATTATGTTTGGAATCTATCTTTTTTTGAGTGTATATTAGTAATAGATTTAATTACTTTAATGAGTAATTTAAAATTGCTTTATAGAAGAGCAATATCTCTTTAATAATCGAGATATTTACTTTGGTGTTGTCTTAACGTGGCCAATTGCCATAAATATAACGTCGTTCAGGTGGAAAAAAGATGGCATATTCATTTTGTAAATATTACCTGTTAATCCTATATCAGATACAGATTTTCTGTTACTATAGCAACAAAAAAGCTTCCGTTTTTAAAGATTGTCTTCGTATATTATTGAGGAAAAGTGGTTACATTAAAAAAATCCTCTTTCGTAAATTATGTAGTACCTAATATTGCGCTTTCAAACAATAACGAAAGACCATATTAAAACATGAAAGTAATTTCGTGCTTGAAGTTAGTTCCATCTGTTTCACTTTTTTCCACTATAGGTTACATCGGATACCTTCTCTTTAACATAATTTCCTCTATCGTAATTCCCTGTTGTTTCTATTATTGTTTGTTTATGTCTGGTAAGTAAATGTAACTAACTCGTATAAATATTGTAAATATATTTAATTCTATATAAATAAAAATCATACAATTAAAGTAAGGAATATTCTAAGTTGAATTATTTCCTTATTAAGCATATATACTGTGTTTTGAATGTGAACCATAAATCTTCAATGATATTATTCTATATCATAGCATGGAACGTTAAGTTTATTGCATTTTCTACTTCGATTAAGAGAGAATAAGGACATTGTTTAATATTTTATATTCTCAAAAGGGATAATGCGCTATAGAAGTGATGTTAATAATTTTACCAATCAATTACTTCAATTATTGCTAATACTTGTAGCTATATTTACATTTCTACGTACTTCGTTTATTTTTGATATAGTGGCATTCTGTATAGTAATATATGTTAACTAAAGTAATTCTTGAAAAAAGGCCACCAGTTATCATTTTTAAACCAAACGAATAAATTTAACTATTTTAGCACATGGATATATATTGCAAAATCCCGTTGAAGAGCCGTTAGGGGTTTTCTTTGAATAAGGCTAACTTTTTCGTAGAATCTATTATTTCAGGTCAGAAACCACTACAAGAGCTATGCTTTCCAGCATCTCTTATGACTTATTTTTCAAGGTGTAAAACGCTTAATTCATAAACATGTACTTAAAACCTGAAACATGTGGCAATGGAGTTTCTTTAGAAAATAAAAATGGTTAGCATTAGTGGCAACAGCTTGAAGTCTAGGCTGAAGAAAATGAACTCAGGAGTTGTTACTGCAAAGAATTCAAAAGCTCAAACAAAACGTTACACCTACACAAGCGATTGTTGAACACTAACAAGAAAATCAAAGTCGGTATTTTCCTTCGGTATCGTAGCTTGTCGTCTAAAGCACTGGGGGGCAGGAAAGAGATGGTTGGGAGAGGAAATGGTAGAGGCAGCCGCCTCCAGCTAGATGTTTTGGTTCTGGACCATAATTTCATGGCGTCTGTACGAATCTTGTTAGTTGAGGCTCGTTAGATTATTAAAATTTTTAATGATTCCTATTTAACTGTTGGTTTTTTTATTGGTACCTAGAGTGCCATTAACTCAATCGTAGATTGACTTAGCTGTTAATCTATTAATTTTTATGTATGGAGCCTCAATAAGTTTGCGTTTGAAGACATTCTCCTCGAGGTGTATTAAGTTGGCTTGGTCCCATTACATGTAATGATTTTCAGTGATCAGCAGTGTTAAATAAATTCTAGTCTTCTTTAATTTCGAAATTAATATCTTTATTCGTATTTTCTTTACGTTCTTTAATTTTCACATTTAGTGGTCTTTATGCATTCATTATTGCAAGTGCATGATTTTCTGTAAAGTCAGTTTTTTAATCTTGTGTGTTACGTTATGGACATTTGAAACATCGACAAAGATAAAGATATTGGCCAAAAGAAGTTAACGTCGAAGAAGAAGTAAAATCGGTCGTCGACTATTGGTCGTCAGAACAAATGGATTAAATGTTGAAGATGGATTACGACATGTTGTTTTATGTTACAATAAAAACCAAACAAGTAATTTAAACAATTTTTATTTTGTAAACAATTTTTCCATTACTGTTTTGTTTACATTTATTTAATCGTCAAAGAAAAAATTGACAACTTGTTAAATAATTTTATATAACAATCATGACATCATATTGAAAACATCTCCATAAAAAATGTACAAAACAAAAACTGGGAAAAATAATACATATATTAACTGACTGAATGACAGCACAAAACAATACGTAGTTACGTACAATCATTAGGCTTTAATTCGTGCATTGAAAAAATACGTAGATTTTCATCCTTCAGCTGAATCGAACATTCTGGCAGAACATTGTAGCTTATAATGACACAATACGGATTTAGGTCACAAGATCCGCTACAATACAATGGCTGCAACAATTGTGTTCATTTATGATTCGTATTGGCTCTTTGTTAGAAATATACAATGGTGGTTAAACAGTTGGCTCAGAAAAGAGGTCGAATTAGTTGATAGTTCGTTAGCTAACTATTGTTGATTGATATCTTGTGATGTATTGAGTACGAACTAACCTGACTTGAAATTGTGTATCAATCGTAATTTCTCAAAATTAATATTTGGTTTGACTGATTATGGTGCATATCACTCTACGGAACAGTGAAATTATTTAATTCATTTATTTCATAAACACAACTGATGTGCCAGTACTTCTAGATAATGGAAACTAGATGATGAAACTTCTAGAATAACTTTTGAAAAATTTTACATTGAATCCATTCTACTGGTTTTATTTAATCAAAGAAAATCAATGAAAATGAGTAACTGATTTCTCTCCTTTGAGGAACTCAAATAAATAATCAAATCAACTGATTTACAAATTTTTCTATTAATATATATTTTAGATATAAATCGGTTATCTCAACTATTAAATGGACCTATTGATCGTTTTTTCTCATTATTAGTCCGTTATATTGTATATATTACACTTCTAATGTCTATGGTTTGACTTCAAGTTTCAGATATCTTTTCAAACACCGGTTGTTGTTTTGAAGTTCACAGCCGAATGAAACACCGCAGATAAATCCAATATAAATACTCATAGGCAATTCATAAAAAATCTATCGCTAGCCACCAATGTTGGTGATCCAAATAGAGGGGTACCATCAGGGAAAAATATGGAAAAAAACTTTTCTAGAATTATATTTTTCCCTAGTTTCGCAATTGTAAATCTGATCGGAAGACGCTATAATAATAGTTAGTGCCTATATAATGGTCAGATAAATAGATAAAGAGACTGAAAGTCACCAGTTTAAGTATCTGTATGAGGTTAGCTAATTAGCTGACAGTGAAAAAGTGGCTCTCGCCTGCTAGAAAATAATGACAGGTTAATTAGTTATTATCGCCTACCCTGCAATAATTACAGTTTTGTTTTTAAGTTTTGCATCTCAATTAGCAATGTCTTTAAAGACTAATTTAATTAGGGACGGTAAAAAAACCAAGTTTGCACTTGTAAAACCGTACAATATTTTATATCATTTTAGACTTTACATCTTCTTTTATAACTACGCTAAATGTTTTATGGCTGAAATTCGATAAGGACGATGGAAGGTTTGAAATTATAAACACACTGTGATCCTCGTACTTGTGACGTGCCTGTGACTTATATCCTGGACTGGACTCAAAGCAGCTTTTGGATATGTTTGAACCCTTTTCTTTTCCTTCTTTTCTTCTTCTTGTTCTTTATTTTTGTATGTATTAGGGCCTAATACCTACCCCTCCTGACGAAGAGGATAGATTCCAAAAATTCGAAACGTTGTGTTATATACCTTTTGTAACATATAACAATGGAAAAAATTTCCAAAATTCTGTTATGACATTAGATTTTACCTTCGTTAGTTCGGGGGTGATGTTGTTTTTTTGTGTTCACATCGTATGTGTGGTGACAGGGCTTGGCGTATTATCTTCAGTCAGGTTATAAGTCATAATTATTTATTGTAACTTCGGGTTGCAGTCAATCGCCATAAATTTTAGTCTTTTAATTTCTTAGGACATTTTTCACACATGAGGAACAGACTAGATTTTATAATCCTCAAAATGTTTTTTTATAACACACATTGATGACAAATGTCTGGAAGCCTACTAAACAAAAAAAGCATAATTTAGTTATTTCAAGATTTTCCTTTGAAAAGGCTTACGAGAAAGAGTATCAAAATGTTTGGTCTAAGTTTTTCACACGCCATTACACAAATAATAAGAGTAAATGTTAGAGGATGTACCTATAAAGTAAGACAAAAACTGTAATAAAAAAGAATACAAATTAGCAGTTCTCAGTGGCTTTCCTTTCCTTTTAATTTCCAACTGAAAATACATAGACATCGTGAGCAAATTTTTTTGAAATTCATTTCTTAAATATCCTGGGATAAGTGATATTCACTTATTAGGTGTGTAAAAAATGAGAATACTCCTTCACACTACAATACGCTATATTTTGTAGTCTAGATGTCTCTGATGTCGAAACGATATAATGTTATTTTTCAGTTTCTTCGTCGCTGACTATGTTTGGATCTCTTCAGTATGAACATAACTCCAGATTTCATGAGTCAAGTTCTGTGATAGCTCAGAAACCAGAACGCTGCATTCAGAGAAAAGTGAACTGGAGCTATACTCCACTTTCACATTGACTCAAGCATTCCCCACCAAGTTGGCCAAAATCGCCAATTTATATGTATTATATAATATATAAAATATAAGTTTTGCGAATTATGTATATGTGTATAATTATAAATTGTAACACAATAAATTAAATACATTTAATGTTAAAAACATAACGTATTGTTTTCACCATCTTATTTATAAATATATTTTAAATAAACTTATATTTAAAACTTATAAATACAAAAATATAAAACCTACGAACTGTACAAAATACTTGGAGTCTCCTGTTAATGTTAATGATATGATTTTGAAAAAAGACGGCTCTACTCAACCTTTTTGTGTAAAACATTTTCGCTACATCAGCCTTTTCACTAATTCTCTCTTGGTACATAAACTTATGACATTAGTTACATAAACTAGAAACTACTTCATAACGAATAGGTAATTTGAATGTTATGAAAGTTAAAATTTACCAAATCATGCGATATGTCGTAATAACCTACCCGACTGTTAATACGAATGTTACTTATAAGATTAATTTTTGTAATGCACAACACGTATGTAGAATGTATAAAAACAACCAATATTCGAATAAACCAAAGGATTTAAAATATATTAACTATTTAGGATTGTGTGGACACTAAGAAATAGTCCCAAAAGGCAATAGCCAATTTGCACTGTAAAGAGCACACAATCTTATTTGAAACATATGACAAAAATTTATCGTCAGCCGATCTAATTGTGGGGGTGGTAGAAAAAAGAAAAGAAAAGGGTGGAAAATATGAATATATATTTCATACAACGTTTTTCTAGTATTGTACACATGAAACTGATAATCAGATAGACAAATACTACTTACAATCACCCCATATATATACTACCAAGATACTAAGAGTCATCCAATTTTCAGTGTCTGCCGATGACCACAGGCTTACTGTAGAGGGTTAGGAGCTTGCTGCTGTGGAGCTGTGGGGTTGACGTGTGTGGTGCTGCTTGTGTTGCGGTCATGTGGTTCAATCGGTATATTACTGTGATTGAATGTGTAGCTTCTTGCTCTTTATATTGGATTTTTCTCGTATTTATTCACACTATCTATAAGGTTTTTCTTTTAACTATTTTAAATGTGATGTATACAATATGAGGTTGAGTGGTAGAGAGGCCCAATTGTGCCTCTTTAATATAAACATTTTTTTATTTCATTGATGGCGCTTATTTAAAATCTATTTGCGATTTTCAATATGTTACACAAATAAAAGTGTTATTAATTTCATATTTTTAATGCCATCCCATGTTAACCTAAGCACTAAAATTAACACGGCTGACAATTGAATTCTTTCTTAAGGGAAATTTCTGACGATTGAAACGAAAAGGCAGGTAGTCTGCGAGAGAGCGAGGTATTTATTCAAAGTACAAAATGTCATAAATAATTCGTCATTGAAAATAAACAATAACAAAAACCAATAACAGTTAGTTATGAGTTATCACAAAATATCCCAGTATTCCAAGAGATGAACTCTTGGGACTTGGGTCGTGTGTGACAGACCAGGTTTTACGTACGCCTCTTGACTATGCGGACATAACTCGCAGGCACATGTTATAACTAGAAACCACCGTTAAAATTCCCCAAATTCCGGAAGCTGTCCTGCAGCTGTCTCGCATTCTAGCCAGCATTTGAGTTGAATCACTTTCTTTTGGAAGAAGCAGCACTCTCTCTAGATTTGTTGCCGGATGAGCCACCACCACAAGGGAATACCATAGTTCATATGGCTCTCAAAGAGGGCGTGATAAGCAATTCTAGCTGACTCCATTGAACCGACTGCCAGGGTTCTTCTCAGGGCGAATAAGGCGCTGCTCAGCTACCTGCTAAGAATGTCGACGTGGTTTTGCCAAGAAAGATTGACATCAATGGTGGACTACCGACACTGCTTGATGAGGTTACGCGTTCGGAGAGATTTGGCAGAACAGCGATCTCTTTATTATTGTGACCAAATACAAGCTCGCACCGTGTTTACTTAATTAAAGGACCAGGTCTTTATTGTTGTAGTACGTTGACCACCACATTAACTGCAACAAAGAAGTCAATCTCGAGACTCTCCACGGAACTAGCAGATGATAGGATGACAGAATCGTCAGTATACATGAAGCATTCCTCCCCCCAAAGGGTCTGATGCACGAGGGGAAGTCGCTCGTGAACATATTATGAAGATCACTGGTCCCAAGACTGAACCCTTGCGGCACAGCCCTCGAAACATTGACGTGGGACGAGGATCGGACTCTGCACGGTTTTCTCCCTTGTAAGGCGTTAGTAATTTCAACTATCTGAGACCTGTCCTCTACAATAACTGTCAAACCAGTCAATGGGCTCTACCACAGATTCCCAGGGAGTTCAACTTTGCAAGAATAAGCCCAAGCAGTCGAACGCTTTGGCTTAGGTCCATGAAGACTCCAGTGAAAATGTTTTCCCTTTTCAAGATTGTCGATGATTGCCTCCAGCCAAGTTCCACCATGCCCTTGTCACAGTTCGAACTCTCCATTTAACAAACCCATGTTGACTCTTCGTAAGTAGGCTGTTTGCTTTGCGTTTAGATCCTAGAAAGAGTCTTGCCAAAACTACCCTTTCGATGATTTTGGAGAAGGTAGCAGGATCAGAGAAATAGGTAGGTAATTCTTCATTTCATTCTTTTTCACGCTTGTGCAGGGTGACTTTTTAGCATTGTTTTCAGTCGTGTAGGAAATCACCCTTGAGAAAGTGACAGATTGGGTGAGGTGAATGAGAAGACACGACAGTTATTCTTTGCAGAACTTGACGATTTTGGGTTGGTTATTTCGTCCAGTCCTGCAGGATGAAATCGTAGATTCTAGCTTCATGGAATCTATAATTTTAGCCAGTTCCAAAACGTCCATATAGTCTAAACTCACACTGGGCTGTTAGGAAGAGCAAATAGATTTCTAGCACCAACAACTGTGCGGAGTGATTCTTCAACGATGGTAGTGAAGTAGTGGTAGACGTGTTGGGCAATATACATGGGGTCCTCCACTTCCTTGGTCTTCCACAACTCAAGGACTTTATTTGAGGTTGCAGGAGCGCCTTATTGCGAGTTCCGCTCTGCTGTTTATTTATGGTCCCAGATGGCCTTACTTCTTATTGTTAGCAGTGCATGTTGTGATTCATCGGCTGTAGTTGCGTCCAACATTTCTTCAGCATTGAGATCGTAGATTGTCTTGAGCAGGCATTTACTGTCAGATTTGTCCTCTTGTAGTGGATCCCGGTCAAAAAAATACCTGTCGTTGGCCCTCCAAGAAACAACGCTTCCGCATCACAGAATACTCTCATCTTTATTGCATCTTGATTGTTTTAGAATGGGCATGTGTGGTTGTAGGAATTTAAAGGTGAGAGTCTTAATAAATTATAATGAGGCCTTCATTGACATCGTTAGTACTCATTACATCCTACGATCCCAAGATTCTTCTGCCAATAATCCGTTTTAGAAGGATAAGGTTTGTCCAATTTTGTTGTTCCTGTAGGTAGAGATTATAGGATTATTGACAGAGTTTGGGCACATAAAGTGAGCAAAGCTGACCGGAATGATCCGAGATCCCAGTCTGCAACACTCGCAACTTTCTAGAATGGTATGGTGCAGGCTACATCGATCGATGTTGCCGAGGTGGGGGTCCCCCTGGTTGCTGGTAGAAAGATATAAGAGCCACATATTGAAGGAGGCTAGTAGTTCGTGGCAGCAAATTGTTTTCAGTTGAAGATCGCAGGTCGATTCCTATATTTATTATCTCCAACAATTAAAGGTTTGAGAGTTTGTTGATAGAACTAGTTTTCCAAAAGATAGAGCAAGAAGAGTCGAGGTCCTGTCTTGTCTTATCAAAGGCAGTTTGTTGGAGGTCAGGTAGACATTCTAAAATACACAAACCTCTAGAGTTGGTCAAACAAAGTTTTATAGCCGCGATCTCACATATAAGGGGTATGTCTGTGGGTTTTCGCAATTCCAGATTTGAAATTTCATTTGTTAATTAAATTGGTCGCTACTGTATATAGCTACTCCACCCTTGATATGATGATCTCTGCCAAAATGCTGCCACGAGTGAGAACTTAGCAAGTCTATTGTTCGTTAGTTTTTCACGAGATTGGCCATGCTCCGTTAGAACAACCACGTCCGGATTCAGAAAAAGAGTAAGAGAAGTTATTTTTATCCTATCTGCATCATATATGTTATATAAGACCTTCGGCATGGGATCCCTGGAGAAGGTTCAAGGATTGCATCTCCAATGGTTTTCAAAACGCAATGTGTATTAACATATCCCTATTAACTCAATATAGTACAAATAAATACATATAGAATACATATTACATATATATATATATATTAAACTATATATATATATATATATATATATACTATATATATATATAGAAAAAGGGGCCAACATGTTAAATATTAATTAACATACATTTTTCGCATTAACGCTTCTTCAGATCAAACTAACACACATAAAGAAATGCAGAAAATAATTAAAAACATACATGTAAACAGATAAATAAATTAATACGCATAATAATTCTTGAAATGATAAATATATGATTCAAACAGTGGGTTTAAAGACGTGATGGAGCGTTTAGATTGATATAAATATTTACTCTCGGAAGATTCAATTCCATCGGGAAAAATTTAGATTTTGTGACAATTATGACATGCTTGTTCTAAATGTCTTAATTTTGATGTATTTGAATTATGTCTTTATTGATCGTATTGGTTTTACTGTATATAACTTTTTTAAAAAGATTCTTTGTGTATTATTACTATGAGTGACTAATGGTTTTAATTCATAATTATGCTTAAAATCATAACGGTGACACGTTCATTCTTCATCTCTTAAATTATTTGTGGTAGAGCCAATGTAAGTCTTTTAGGGCCTTTTTATTTTACATTGAATTTGATATACTACATTCTTTGTATCACATGTCTAAAATTTCCAAATATTTTTAATACTTTTTTAGTTGAACTACTTTCCAATTTTGATGACGGATCTTGTATCTGATTACATCACTATGCATCTTGATTTATGACATTGATGTGCGCTCCTTTCTTAAATTTAGTTTCCACATTAGAAATCAGCTGGTAGTTTTTGGTTTCGATATAATGTCGCTTTAAGATAGGAAGGGTCTTTTTAAAAAACAATACGTGGAATAAACTTTTTATTAAGAAATGAATCTGTCAGTGTGAGAATTTTGAAAGAATTTTGTAGATAAGCTTTGCTTTATAAATGTTGTTAATCTTGTAAGAGACCAATGATGATGATAACTATGTTACTAATTTAGGCTCTTCATAATATTTCTGTTTGACATAATTATTATTAAGGTTACTTTCATTGAGGGCTGTTATTCTAGGGGAAGTTTATAGGCATGACCGGTGGGACCGCAGTGAGAGTGGAGGGTTGAGCGCGTGGGGGCACAATCTTAAAGTAGGGGAGGGAATACGGTGCTAACTAACCCGCTTACTGAAAGTTTTCGGCTCCCGGCTCATAGTGGTGGCGGGAGCCGAATATTGTAGTGTTTGCCGAACATTTCTAGACCCTTATGTCTTTCTTACCACGGTGGTCTTTTATGATGAGCAATTTAGTATAGGAGACACTCTTGGAGAATATATGTTGAACAGTTTCTAGACTCTTTTGAAGTTACGGTCGACGTACTTTTACTGATCGGGGAATTCAATACAGGAAACTTGGAAATATTGGGACTACCGTATTGCGGGATGTACGTGATCTTAACAATGGACTATGTTCTGCCGAAATTGTGTTCATAGCGGAAGCTCACCCTTCTTAATGAGTTTCGCAGTATAGAGATACCTGGTGGTAAGAAAGGGTTCTCATAAATTGGGATAAAGGGTAGGAATTTATATTATTCTTGATCTCCAACGAACGACAACAGTTCAGAATTGTAATTGTTACGCTTTGTTGGTAGCCATTAAAAATTCAATTTATCATATACTAAACCGCGTCTGTAAGCTTCAGGATTTACCGATAGTAGATACAATTACTACACTACAAATTTTCAACTGACATAGCCTAAGCTGCTATTAATTAATAAATTAATATAAAAACTGGTTAAACTAATTTTGTCAAATTATACACAGTAGAATAAGAAAAAACTCAGTTTATTATCTACCAACTTTGTATCAAGTTAATTTAATGATGTATAAGCTTAAAAATAATAATAACGCCAACGATCCCACACGCAAATTAGTTAAGCAATAATAAAAACCCCGGTTGTCGATGAAAATTATTTATTGTATCTTCTAACTACACCCAAATCAAAATTGTCCAGATTACCTTTTAGTATGTTTTGCGTTTTCTTAATTTGTTGGGCGTACTAAAAGAATTGCCAATTGGACTTATTTTTTTCCTCCTTCAAAATTCGTCTCAGCGTACTTTCAGAAATTCCAGTTTGCCTCTACGACACGCTGTTGAACTTTCTTCATAATTTATAAGTGTGTTGGTTTCTGGCTTCCTGTTTCATAAAATGGGAAGCACTTCTCTTTGCTTGGCCGTGTATAAACCTTTCTCACCTCCAATTTTACCTTTTTACATTATGATCCAATCTCAAACTCTTTACTTAAAACGTAATGAGCACAACGCAATTAACTTCACAAATTGTTATTACAACTCGTGAAATTGGCACAAGCGAATGTTTTTTAAGCGGCCACGTATTAGAATGACTGGAGACCGAAGTTCACAGAGGGCTAAATACGGCAACAGACTGAGGCGCGCCGCTCCAACCCCCACAACACTTTAGTTCCGTCTTTGCCCTCGCTAAAGCGGCGCAATCTCGAAGTCACCGGTTCATGCTATAAATTTTCGTCTACTATAAATCCTCACAGCATAATTTGTGGTTTGTTCGTGTAAACCAAGGCATTGTGGGGAATTGATCTTTTTACATATACAGGGTGACAACTGTTGTAGTGAAGAATTATTTTAAAAAGTGTTAGTAGGTTTTACATTAATTTTGTGTGCCAAGTACTCTTTCTTGATAGTAAACGTCAGTATCCAATAATGTAACTGACTCTGCCTGACAGTGTTTCCCCTCAAGTAAATTTTAAAGTTGTTTATCGAAGGCGTTCAATGCCTTTTAAGAAATATAAAAGTTTTTCATTACTCTCTGTCCATAACATAAAAATTTCATCTATGTCCAGAATAAAGGTTTTAATTATTTATAAAATCTAGAAAATCTTATTCAAATTTTGACATAAAAAGATTTGTGTATCATGGGGCCATTAGGGTACTGGGGGGGGGTCGTGTTAGGAAGTCTAAAATCTTACATTTGTGGGGAGTATGAGCACTTCATCCACTAACCCTAAATGGAAGAATGGAGTGTATTTTAAAATTTGATCCAAATTTAAACTCTAAAAGTTACATCTCATTAACTTAACAAAAATCCGTAAACTAATTATAATTAACGAACAAAGCAATAAAAAAGCTGCAGACGTTATTGGTTATGTGCAGTGGGACAAATAGTTGTGATTACTGTAATTTAATCAGTACAATACATGTCAAAACAGACCGATTTTTGTTTCCAAAGAAAAGGACAGACAATTTCAGGCTATTTTTTAACTGTAAATGACAGCCATAAATGTAAATAAATCTGATCGTTATAAACATAAATTGAGTGTTATTGATGTCAAAATTTAAATATTTTTAAACCTAGTTTTAAGAATTTAATACTGATCAGGAAAGTGCTTGAAAGCTCCTATTTCGAAATGTTATCAATAATCACTTTTGTATTTATTAGCATATCCGTAATAGTTTTTAGTTCAATAAAGTCATTTAAATGAATGTCCCTTTGCAATTAGCAATCCTTAAAGTACATTTAAACAGGATTTATATATTTGATTTAATTGCATTTTCAAAAGTTTGAGCAATAAGGTTTAAATAGGCTTATGTCACTCAGTCAAATTAAGTAATTGATAAAATACTTGAAATATTCAGACTATGTTTTCAACTATATTTACAGTATCAATGATAAAAGCATTAAAATTAATTAGGCATTTATGTTCATCACAAAAATTAGTTTTTGATCACAGTCAGTATATGTACTAACGAAGGTTACTACGTATACATAACAAAAGTTGCTTGGTTCTAATCATGACCTCTCCAATAAGACTAACAATAAAATAGGTTGAATCTAATGAATACAAATACAAATTTTTATTTTGATGCATAAATTCGACTGTGTACTATGTCCAATTAGTTATTTAAAATTGTATACATATCTCATACACCTGAGTGGTCTGTAAACATTGTTTTCATGTTGATGGAATCCGAGCTTTAAAAAATTAATTTGCGCTTTTCCTATGGAAACGGTGAGTTGTGATGTTTCCGCTTGGGGGTTGGCACATCGCAATCACCTCCAGCAGGTGGTTCCTTCCAATAGTTGTCAAACCCTAAATCCGGTGTGGTAATTATATGTTTTGTTTAGTGTTTAAATACAGATTTTCTGATTAGTTCCTCGCATTAGTTTCCAGATTCTAGCAACTGGTGATTTTCAGGGTAAATCAATATAAGAATATTTAAAAGAGCAATAATCTGGACAGTTTAATTGCTGCACAACCACATTCAAAGTCGAGAATTTAACAATTTTTAAACCAAGGATATTGGATATAAAAGTTAAATATTTGCCTGTTGCCACTAAACGGAAGGATAACGTAATATTTGTTTGAGTGGAAATACGCAAATAACATAGAATTTGGCAGCACTATAAAATAAAATAATTAAAAAACTTTGAGAATAATTTCTTGGTTTAGGGAAGATTGTTAATGCCAATTTAAAAAAACATGTGGTAGGTAAACAATGAAAATGAGGTATCGACTTCTGAAGTATTAAAAATTATAGTCAAAAACAGTAATAATAATTAACAATCATCCTTAAAACCATGTTTTTAGATTTGGGTCAAAAGTTACTTCCATCCATTCCATTAAGATATACAAGTATAACGATAATTTTAAATAACGTTGTATATGAAAAAAATAATTTAGAAATCAAGTTTTCTTGACATATCTTTATGTAAATTTTATAATTCAGTATTGTTTTCATGAAACCTGTATTTTACACCTTCATGTGCAAATTTTACACTTTTATTTTTTATTATAAATTATACAGTGTTATCTATTTGGTTGTCCCCATTTTACAAGCACTGCGATTATATAATTCTGGATAGTCGTTATTTATTGGCAGTAAATATAATTTTAATACTAGTAAAATTTTTAACTATAGATTCATGCATTGGATACTATTAATAATTAGTAACAAATGTACTAGTAAATGAAATTGCATTTGCACCTCCCAGCAAAAACCCTATTTCTATCTAAAACTTTTAGTTGTTTTTGGAACATTGCTTACTTCTCAACTACCAGAGCAAACGTACTTATGTTATTATCTCACGAACCAAATTGAACTATAAGTATAGATGATAAAATAGCGTTATGTTGAATTTATTAAAAGATATATGACTTTTAATATTCACTAGTATATGAATATTAAAAGACGTCTAATACTAGTGTTTTTCCTTTATTTTGTCATCCATCGTGTTATGTATTGGTATCGCCATACATAATTAATTAATCACTCTCACAACAGTGGGAAGTCTTGTTGAATGGAATCGATTTCAAAAGCGACAAAATACGCCAAACACTAGTTGTGATTTCACTAAAGCGTTCAGTGACTGCTGAATCGGTCTGTGAAAGGACAACGCCAAACTCATACTAACATTATAGGCTATTGTGATGGTGCTTTCACAATGAGCGGTGAAATGCCGTTTGTGAAAAATATTGGATCCTTTTAAACTATTTAAAACATTAAAACTTTCCCAGTCCAACGTTCGGTTGAATAATCCTTAGAGATAATACATTCTCTCGGCCTTTAGTTCCAACGCCGCCATTCACACTGATCGTGAGTCCAAATTAAATTAAATGAAACTTTGTCATTAGTCCAACCTAGTGAACGAATCATGTAACATTGTAAATAATATTTATTTGTAAATGGGACTTTTGAAGATTTATGAAGCTAGTGCGTATTTCATTTGTTGCCGCGTGGAGCAGACATTTTCGTAGAATATTTTTATTCACTATACAATAAGAAAACACTCATGCACCGCATAACTTATCATCTTCCTTAATTACGTATCTTAAAAGAGTTTCCATATACGATCCGTCCTAATTTCACTGGACCAGACTTCATAAGTACTACTGATTTTATTTTAAAATCAGTTCAAACTTTAGTTTAATTATTAACATCTTTTTTTAAAATATTACGTCCTTTATGGATACCTCCAACCATAACGAAAACGTACACTTTGTAATATGCATGTATTAAAAATATAACAAAACATTATAACTAAATTTGTAGTACAAAAAAAGCAAAAAGGTTACCAACTTATAATAACGTTCGTTTCATAAAACTCTACATTAATTGTAAAAAAACTCCCCTGACGTTTTACTGCAAACAATACATCTATTTGTGTATTTTAATATCACATATATGATTATTCGTCCGTTAAAAAGATCATTTTACTTTCACTCAAATTTAACTTAACTCTCAGCCTTAACAGCAGAAATAAAAAGAAGGACCGCCTCAAGAATTTTAAATTGTATACACAGGTATATTTGTGAGAAGAGCTTACAGAAAATATTAACTGACCTATGACCTTTAATGAGGCCTCTCAACATCGTGTATTATACAAAGTAAAAACTTCCGTCTCGTTATTAGTTAAATCTGACAGGTGTATCGCACTACACCTATTCTATTAATATTAAACTATTTTGATCCTACAAATCACTAAGCTGATTGTAATTAAAGTTTTAAGTGAAAATTCGTAGGGACCACGGTTAACATTATAAGACTCTTCATATTTTGAAAAAATCCACTTCGGGAGCCAATGCCCAACTTGGTCTCTGAGTTGTATTTTATTACAAACATAATAAATAATTATTAATTAATTGAAAGAGTCAGCGGAATGTTAATTAACTTTTTTTCGTTGAATATTGTGTGATGACATCACCAACTATATGCTTAATTAATTTAATCACTATTGTCAATTTATTTTATATTCATTGTCTTAAAAGCTTGATAGTAACAAAACTTTTTAATTTTTTAAACTTTGTTCTCCAACAGCTGTTTGAGCACAGGAGTAATAAATATCCGATAAATAAAATTTTAAGATTTAGTAAATAATTTATACTTTTAACTGTAAGTATTAAGTAACGCTTGGAAGGGATAGAACTCGGACTCCTATCCAGGAAAATTGACCTGGAAATTTTAGTCACCTGTGTTTCCCAACTTTTCCCATTTCCCCAAACTCGTATATACTTTTTTAAATATTTGGTTCCTGCATAAACGTAGTTTGAGCGAAATAAAGCCTGTGTTTAATAATTGTACCCACATTTGCTGAGTTCTATTAGGTTAAATGTGGGCAATAGTAGTTAAATTTAACACCACTTATTAGCATGTTTCTAATATTCTAGATCATTATGTTGAAAACTAGTTTTACCCTTACAGAATATCCTTCAAGTAAACCTATTCATTTCATTAGATGTATTATTTTAATGGGATTATTGGAGAGGGGGGGCTCTAAATTTTTTAATATTAAAGACCCATTAAGTGGGACACGTCATTTGAATAGACTTATGGAACTTAAATTTAGTATGAAGCTCTAGTTCTAAATATGCAATTGAGTTCCATTAGTGAACATTTTTTAATTGGTATTATGGAAACCGCGATGTAAAAAACATTGCTTAAGTAAACAAGCTCTTTTTAACAAACTAAGTAAAAACAGGTAGCCCTATGAAGATAAAATCTACACGGAGATTTGAGAGCTTTGACTGGAGTTGAACAACTCGTTAAGTTTATATTAATTAAGAATATAAGATGCATCTCCATTAGTGAGGACTCTAACTCGGAAGTAACTGTTTTACGCAATACAAAGAAACCGGATTCCACAGAGTTGAAATATTATTATCGAGATTTTATCAATTCATACAATAATTAATGAACAAATAGAGATAGATTGGATACAAAGGGCTATTTGGTAACTCCTTTCATGTGGAAATAACAACAGTTTAGTTGATAATACATCCATTGCAATCGATTTCCGGAATCTTCGATGGTTATAATCGACAGTCCGGATTACCAATGTTGGTTTCTACTTGATTGTGTTTGTCTTTGACATCAAACAGGGCGAGTTATGAAAATACCGAGTTCAGTAGTTCTTCGCTAAAGAAAAACGCATGTTTGTTGTTGTTTTTGAAGCAACTTGAAAAGATGTATACTTTTGTCTCTAGTCAATTTACTATTACATGAATATTATTTTAATACTCTATTCAATTCAGATAGAAAACCATGAAGCAAAACAAATATTTTTTGTTTCACGATCGGGGACCGAATAATGCCATAGTGACTTACACAAATGATGTGTGTTGTGTTTCGTCCTGTTTACCGTTCAATTATTTATTTATTTTTTTGTTTCAAAGATTTTGTTTCACAGACAGTCATCGAAAATGCAAAAGCGTTCGTGAATAATGGAGAAGGAGTCTCAACAAGACTTAACACTACATCGGACAAATGATGATAACAGAAAATCAATTTATATATAATTAATTAATTATTGGAAGCAGTTAGTTATTGGTAATCCATATTGTCCATAGAGTATAAACTGTTTACAATTGTTACACAATTATTTTATAGGAACTAATCTATTCTATGTCATTAATAACAATCTAACTTAATTAAACAAAGCTACATACTAAACATAACAGTAATATTGTATAATTAATTTCACATTTATTTTAAAACAATTTGAACAAAGGATTGAGGTAAATATATATATAGAGATGTTAATCTTTAGGGTTCTTCTCATTAAGAGCAACAGTGAAAAACCTTCAAAAATTATCATGATAATCTATTTTCTTTTTACTTTTTAGTTAATAAAATCACAGGAATTGTTTTGTGCTCTTAGTTACTTATGCGAAATAGGATATTGTAAAAAAGATTTTGTCGTTCTGATGAGATTTATTATTATAACAGGGAAAAAAAACATACTTACCTTTATTTCTTATATCTTGCTTTTGTTTTATAATTATCGGCTTATCCAGTGACTGTTTTACCCATTGGCACTATACTCTTCTCGGTTACACCCGTTTTAAAAATAATAAATTTATAATTGTTTTTCATTTTGATTCCTCAAACAAACTTTCATATCATATATTTTTATTATTCTATTTACAAATTATGTTTAAACCGTTTGTGTTTTTCCATACGTAATTTGAGTATTAAAATAAATATTTCACAGAGTATTTTTATAATTTCTAAATTTATGTAACAGTTATACCATTTATTTCTTTTCCATACACATATAAGTTTTAATCATTCTTGCATTTCTTTCCAAATAGCACTAGATAAAATATTATAAGAAATGTAAAACGATTTATTTTAATTTCCTTCAAAAATACAAAGAATGTTTTCTTCATACCTATGAGTATATTCTGTTATTTAGTATACAGATATATACAGCGAGTAAGGTAAATATAACAATATAATTATAAATACACATAAGCTAAACATACTTGTAGCTTACAATGAACACATGAGTGTTCCTTTAGTTTGGTAAAGTATTAGGTACATCATCCTATGCAATAAAAACCAAGGCATTATTTTGCAAAATAAATTTCACTATTAGATCAATTTAAATATAGAGTAATTAAGCTTTCAAAATATACAAAATTACTGTTAGGCTAAAACGTCAGTTAGTCGGCAATTGGGTAATCTATCAAATGTGCCGAATATCAAATTTAAATTAAGCGTTCAATCCATCAATACAGATATTGAAAGTGCCAGAGTGTTTTTGATTACTTTAATTATATCAAGGTAATTAAAATTGTGGTTTGTTATTCTGTCAACCTGAACTATTTTCAGGAATTGCAGTATACAAATTAATCACGAGTGCTATTAGTAGTCACAAAGTTAAACTAATTATTTTGTAATATCGATCGCATCGACAAAAACTGCCCTGTTGTTTCCCCCCCCCCCGTAGAGGTAAATTCTGCTGATTTATATCTCATATTTCAATCTACACAGGATACAGCAAAAACAGATTTTCATTTAAAATATGGGCATCCTTATGCAGTTCCAGGAGCAGCACATCTACTGAGGGCGATACCAGCCCTACACAGAAGATCTTACCCACTCCTTGCCTGCTTTGACAACAGAGACTGATCCCCCTTCTTCTGGCTCCCCTTCTTCAAAGGGGACATGACTCAGAGTAATGCCCAAAATCCTTCCTTATGGATCTTGGCATGGGACTGCTATACCCCCAAACCTTATCAAAATAAGCTTATATTATATGCTTATGTTGATAGCTCGTAAAACATATATGAGTTGTAGGTGAGATTTTGCAGGTATTACACCATATATTTATAGCAATAGAATTGTTCTCAATACTCATTATATGTGCACATCTTTCTGTTGTTATTACATTTATATGATTGTATAATGTGTTTTATAAACATTACCATTGCTAGGGCTACAATAAAATTATGTTATTTGTTTAGTGAAACAGTCTATTGGTTATATGATACAATCTATCATTTATATTATACCTGCTTTATTATATATTATCAAGCAAAATTAAATTATCCTTTTATGTATGTAGTTTCCGCAGATCAGACGGGTATTTCAGTGGTTCTTTATGAAGTGATAGCTTTTATATCAATAATATAATATTTCAAATAGTTTGTAGTATTATAATTTCTCCAATCTCGCTATTGTTAAACAGAGTTTGGATTATTTTTCCTAAAACTAAATTATTTGTTCTTACTGTATTTGATGATAAAGGAAATAAATCTTTTTCTAATTCTTTAAGGATGACGATTGTATTACACGTTAAGAATATGCAATAATTGGAAAATAATAAGAAGAATAGTACAACTAATCGCAGTTAGCAACTGATAAAAACCCAACCTTAGTACAACGGAAATAGTAGTTACATATAAAAGTTCGTAGGAGAGCGTAAATGTTATTACCACATATCAAGACAGTGAAATTTTAAATTTATATTATCTCGTTTATTACACAGCACATACATTTTGATTGATTGATTGAAAATATAGGTAGCTCTCAGACTGAGACAGTCAGTCTTGCGACCCAGTGTACGAATGTGACAGGATTCCTAGATAGGGAAGTCCTAAACTAGTTTCTTCCCCTAGTATAAAGAATAGTGGGGCACCCAGTCTGGTTGGTTTGACATTCTCCAGAGATTGAGGATCCTGCAGTCTTCTTTTCTTAGATGCCAGCAGTACGCAGTCAAAGATTATATGCTCAGCAGTTTCAGTTTCCTGGCTGCAAATACGACAGAAGAATTTATCATTATAAAAGCGTGCCTTTCTCAAATGAGTCTTGAATATGCTCCAGTAAGTAAGGAAAATGAATTTATGTCTTTTTAGGTTCTTTAAGTTCTTTCTTTACGTTAGGTGTCTGCGGCAAGCTACAAATGTACCCAGCAAGGGCAATTAGGCGGACTTAAGGATGTTCCTTATAGAGTTTTCCGGCTAGGCCTGGACACTACCACCACTTATTGTGGTTCATCGAGAGCAAAATGGTTTACTGAGTTTCATTAGCCTGGGAAACGGCTAATAGCCACAAGACATAGCTCAGGACACGAATTGTTGGGCATTTGAGGTTCTTTACTAACCATCTCTTTTCTAGTTAAAAAAGGTCAGCTTTCTCGTCACCTGTGATTGACCACAATACCACGGGTCCTTAGTAAAATCTGAAAACGTCGCGTTTTTTTTTAGAATGTTTTGGGGACCTTCCGGACCTTAATTTTTGAGGTTGACAATATCGAGTGCAAATATCAACAGCCCAATAAAATCTGCATGGCTATCAGTAGAATATATCAGGCTGTATTATTGCTTTTAGCACGCTAACCTAAATCCTACTGGAATCACAGACAGAGAGTTAGCACAGATAGTCTCGACCGATAGGAGTACATTACATTGCGGCTGTGATGACCAAGAAATTAGCGAAAATGACTAAATGACCTGTACGTGGAAATCTAACCTTAATTTCAGGTTTATGGCATATCGTGTAGAACTGTCAATCAGTTTAAAACCCTAAACTAATGACATTGAAAAGAGTGTCCCGTCAAGTACAAGACAGTGCACTTGCAAACGGTGGCAACCAGAACAGCTATACTCACCCCCCCACAACAGCCACGGAGGACAAACTCTGGCTCGCAGAAACTGTTCTGTGGTATCCGAAGGAAGTTTGCAATTGGGTTGCGCCTGTCTTGGAGGGAGAGCGTCTGTCCAGAGAAACAGTTGTGAATTCCTCTAACATTCAGCAGAGAACAGAGCGTTATATAACTGTAAGAAAAGGAAATAATTTTCGAAGGCGTTCCTCTATGTTCCATAGGA
>NW_025778904.1:0-37341 GCF_021130785.1 Homalodisca vitripennis | reverse complement strand
TGGAAAATCGAGCGCTCTAACGCGACCCTTACGGAGAGTGGATTTACCCTGCAGTAACTCCTGCTGGAGCGCCGACTGATCAACACACAGGAGTGCAAGCCCTCAAATCACACACGTGATACTTACTTATGCTTAAATACTTACGCTCAGCAAGGTTATGAACACATCGTCTTACTGTCCCATGAACACGAGCTTATATTCTGTTACATACGAGCGCTTCAGCGACCCTACGAGAAAGGATTACCGCAGTAACTCCTGCTTTAGAGCGCCGCCGACTGATCAACACACAAGGACTGGTAGCTCTGAACCGTACATATGATACTCGCTAGTGCTTAATATCCCACTCAGCATGGTTATGAACACCTAGTCTTACTGTCCCATGAACACGAGCTTATATGGTGGTAAATACGAGCGCTCTAGCGACCCTACGGGAGAGGATTACCGCAGTAACTCCTGCTGGAGCGCCGACTGATCAACACACAGGACTGGTAGCTCTGATACCGTACATATGATACTCGCTAGTGCTTAATATCCCACTCAGCAAGGTTTATGAAACACCTAGTCTTACTCTCCCATGAACACGAGCTTATGTGGTGTTAAATACGAACGCTCTAGCGAGACCCTACGGGAGAGGATTACCGCAGTAACTCCTGCTGGAGCGCCGACTGATCAACACACAGGACTGGTAGCTCTGAACCGTAACATATGATACTGGGCTAGTACTTAATATCGCACTCAGCAAGTTTATGATCACCTAGTCTTACTCTCTCCATGAACACGGAGCTTATATTCTGTTAAATACGAGCGCTCTAGCGACCCTACAGTGGAGAGGATTACCGCCAGTAAATCCTGCTGGAGCGCCGACTGATCAACACACAGGAGTGCAAGCCCTGAACCGCACACGTGATATTTACTTGTGCTTAATATCCTACGGTCAGCAAGGTTATGAACCACATAGTCTTACTGTCCCATAAACACGAGCTTATATTCTGTTAAATACGAGCGCTACAACGACCCTACAAGAGAGGATTACCGCCAGTAACTCCTGCTGGAGCGCCGACTGATCAACACACAGGAACTGGTAGCCCTGAACAGTACATATGATACTCGCTAGTGCTTAATATCCCCACTCAGCAAGGTTATGAACACCTAGTCCTTACTCTCCCATGAACACGAGCTTATGTGGTGTTAAATACGAGCGCTCTAGCGACCCTTCGGGAGAGGATTACCGCAGTAACTCCTGCTGGAGCGCCGACTGATCAACACACAGGACTGGTAGCTCTGAAACCGTACATATGATACTGGCTAGTACTTAATATCGCACTCAGCAAGGTTATGAACACCTAGTCTTACTCTTCCCATGAACACGAGCTTATGTGGTGTTAAATACGAGCGCTCTAGCGACCCTTCGGGAGAGGAATTACCGCAGTAACTCCTGCTGGAGCGCCGACTGATCAACACACAGGACTGGTAGCTCTGAACCGTACATATGATACTCGCGCTAGTTCTTAATATCCCACTCAGCATGGTTATGAAACACCTAGACTTACTGTCCCATGAACACGAGCTTATGTAGTGTTAAAATACGAGCGCTCTAGCGACCCTACGGGAGAGAATTACCGCAGTAACTCCTGCTGGAGCGCCGACTGATCAGCACACAGGACTGATAGCTCTGAACCGTACATATGATACTCGCTAGTGCTTAATATCCCACTCAGCAATGGTTATGAACACCTAGTCTTACTGTCCCATGAACACGAGCTTATATTCTGTTACATACGAGCGCTACAGTGACCCTACGAGAAATGATTACCGCAGTAACTCCTGTTAATGCGCCGACTGATCAACACACAGGACTGGTAGCTCTGAACAGTACATATGATACTCGCTAGTGCTTAATATCCCACTCAGCATGGTTATGAACACCTAAATCTTACTGTCCCATGAACACGAGCTTATATGGTGGTTAAATACGAGCGCTCTAGCGACCCTAACGGGAGAGGATTACCGCAGTAACTCCTGCTGGAGCGCCGACTGATCAACACACAGGAATGGTAAGCTCTGAACCGTACATGTGATATTCGCTAGTGCTTAATATCGCACTCAGCAAGGTTATGAACACCTAGTCTTACTCTTCCATGAACACGAGCTTATGTGTGTTAAATACGAACGCTCTTGAGACCCTAACGGGAGAGGATTACCGTTGTAACTCCTGCTGGAGCGCCGACTGATCAACACACCGGACTGGTAGCTCTGAACCGTAACATATGATAACTGGCTAGTACTTAATATCGCACTCAGCAAGGTTATGATCACCTTGTTCTTACTCTCTCATGAACACGAGCTTATATTCTGTTAAATACGAGCGCTGCAGCGACCCTACAGGAGAGGATTACCACCAGTAAATCCTGCTGGAGCGCCAGACCTGATCAACACACACTGGAGTGCAAGCCCTGAACCGCACACGTGATATTTTACTTGTGCTTAATACTATCGCTCAGCAAGGTTATGAACACCTAGTCATCCTACTGTCCCATAAATACGAGTTTATATTCTGTTAAATACGAGCGCTGCAGCGACCGTACAGGATAGGATTAACCACCAGTAACTCCTGCTGGAGCGCCCGACTGATCAACACACTGGAGTGCAAGCTCTCAAGCACACACGTGATACTTACTTATGCTTATATACTACGCTCAGCAAGGTTATGAACACAATCGTCTTACTGTCCCATGAACACGAGCTTATATTCTGTTACATAACGAGCGCTACATCGACCCTACGAGAAAGGATTACCGCAGTAAACTCCTGTTAGAGCGCCGACTGATCAACACACAGGACTGGTAGCTCTGAACCGTACATATGATACTCGCTAGTGCTTAATATCCCACTCAGCAAGGTTATGAACACCTAGTCCTTACTCTCCCATGAACACGAGCTTATGTGGTGTTAAATACGAGCGCTCTAGCGACCCTTCGGGAGAGGATTACCGCAGTAGCTCCTGCTGGAGCGCCGCCTGATCAACACACAGGAATGGTAGCTCTGAACCGTACATATGATACTAGCTAGTACTTAATATCGCACTCGGCAAGGTTATGAACACCTAGTCTTACTCTCCCATGAACACGAGCTTATGTGGTGGTAAATACGAGCGCTCTAGCGACCCTACGGGGAGAGAATTACCTCGGTAACTCCTGCTGGAGCGCCGACTGATCAGCACACGGGACCGATAGGTCTGAACCGTACATATGATACTCGCTAGTGCTTAATATCCCACTCAGCATGGTTATGAACACCTAGTCTTACCGTCCCATGAACACGAGCTTATATGGTGTTAAATACGAGCGCTCTAGCGACCCTACGGGAGAGAATTACCGCAGTAACTCCTGCTGGAGCGCCGACTGATCAACCACACAGTACCGGTAGCTCTGAACCGTACATATGATACTGGCTAGTACTTAATATCGCACTCAGCAAGGTTATGATCACCTTGTCTTAATCTCTCATGAACACGGAGCTTATATTCTGTTAAATACGAAGCGCTGCAGCGACCCTACATGGAGAGGATTACCACCAGTAAATCCTGCTGGAGCGCCGACTAATCAACACACAGGAGTGCAAGCCCTAAACCGCACACGTGATATTTACTTGTGCTTAATACTACGCCCAGCAAGGTTATAAACACATAGTCTTACTGTCCCATAAACACGAGCTTATATTCTGTTAAATACGAGCGCTACAGCGACCCTACAGGAGAGGATTACCACCAGTAACTTCTGCTGGAGCGCCGACTGATCAACACACTGGAGTGCAAGCCCTCAAGCACACACGTGATACTTACTTATGCTTAATACTACGCTCAGCAAGGTTATGAAACACATCGTCTTACTGCCCCATAAACACGAGCTTAATATTCTGTTACATAACGAGCGCTACAGCGACCCTACGAGAAAGGATTACCGCAGTAACTCCTGTTTAGAGCGCCGACTGATCAACACACAGGACTGGTAGCTCTGAACCGTACATATGATACTCGCTAGTAGTGCTTAATATCCCACTCAGCATGGTTATGAACACCTAGTCTTACTGTCCCATGAACACGAGCTTATATGGTGGTAAATACGAGCGCTCTATCGACCTTACGGGAGAGGATTACGGCAGTAACTCCTTCTGGAGCGCCGACTAATCAACACACAGGAATGGTAGCTCTGAACCGTATATATGATACTCGCTAGTGGCTTAATATCCCACTCAGCAAGGTTATGAACACCTAGTCTTACTCTCCCATGAACACGAGCTTATGTGGTGTTTAAATACGAGCGCTCTAGCGACCCTTCGGGAGAGGATTACCGCAGTAACTCCTGCTGGAGCACCGACTGATCAACACACAGGACTGGTAGCTCTGAACCGTACATATGATACTGGCTAGTACTTAATATCGCACTCGGCAAGGTTATGAACACCTAGTCTTACTCTCCCATGAACACGAGCTTATGTGATGTTAAATACGAGCGCTCTAGCGACCCTTCGGGAGAGGATTACCGCAGTAAACTCCTGCTGGAAGCGCCGACTAGTCTTACTCTCCCATGAACACGAGCTTATGTGGTGTTAAATACGAGCGCTCTAGCGACCCTTCGGGAGAGGATTACCGCAGTAACTCCTGCTGGAGCGCCGACTGATCAACACACAGGACTGGTAGCTCTGAACCGTACATATGATACTCGCTAGTTCTAAATATCCCCACTCAGCATAGTTATGAACACCTAGACTTACTGTCCCATGAACACGAGCTTATATGGTGGTAAATACGAGCGCTCTATCGACCCTACGGGAGAGGATTACGGCAGTAACTCCTGCTGGAGCGCCGACTGATCAACACACAGGACTGGTAGCTCTGAACCGTACATATGATACTCGCTAGTTCTTAATATCCCACTCAGCATGGTTATGAACACCTAGACTTACTGTCCCATTAACACGAGCTTATGTAGTGTTAAATTACGAGCGCTCTAGCGACCCTACGGGAGAGAATTACCGCAGTAAACTCCTGCTGGAGCGCCGACTGATCAGCACACAGGACTGATAGTTTCTGAACCGTACATATGATACTCGCTAGTGCTTAATATCCCACTCAGCATGGTTATGAACACCTAGTCTTACTGTCCTATGAACACGAGCTTATATTCTGTTACATACGAGCGCTACAGCGACCCTACGAGAAATGATTACCGCAGTAACTCCTGTTAATGCGCCGACTGATCAACACACAGGACTGGTAGCTCTGAACAGTACATATGATACTCGCTAGTGCTTAATATCCCACTCAGCATGGTTATAAACACCTAGTCTTACTATCCCATGAACACGAGCTTATATGGTGGTAAATACGAGCGCTCTATCGACCCTACAGAAGAGGATTACGGCAGTAACTCCCTGCTGGAAAGCCGACTGATCAACACACAGGACTGGTAGCTCTGAACCGTATATATGATACTCCCTAGTGCTTAATATCCCACTCAGCAAGGTTATGAACACCTAGTCTTACTCTCCCATGAACACGAGCTTATGTGGTGTTAAATACGAGCGCTCTAGCGACTCTTCGGGAGAGGATTACCGCAGTAACTCCTGCTGGAGCGCCGCCTGATCAACACACAGGAATGGTAGCTCTGAAACCGTACATATGATACTAGCTAGTACTTAATATCGCACTCGGCAAGGTTATGAACACCTAGTCTTACTCTCCCATGAACACGAGCTTATGTGGTGGTAAATACGAGCGCTCTAGCGACCCTACGGGAGAGAATTACCTCGGTAACTCCTGCTGGAGCGCCGACTGATCAGCACACGGAACCGATAGGTCTGAACCGTACATATGATTACTCGCTAGTGCTTAATATCCCACTCAGCATGGTTATGAACACCTAGTCTTACCGTCCCATGAACACGAGCTTATATGGTGTTAAATACGAGCGCTCTAGCGACCCTACGGGAGAGAATTTACCGCAGTAACTCCTGCTGGAGCGCCGACTGATCAACACACAGGACTGGTAGCTCTGAACCGTACATATGATACTGGCTAGTACTTAATATCGCACTCAGCAAGGTTATGATCACCTTGTCTTACTCTCTCATGAAACACGGAGCTTATATTCTGTTAAATACGAGCGCTGCAGCGACCCTACAGGAGAGGATTACCACCAGTAAATCCTGCTGGAGCGCCGACTGATCAACACACAGGAGTGCAAGCCCTGAACCGCACACGTGATATTTACTTGTGCTTAATACTACGCTCAGCAAGGTTAATGAACACATAGTCTTACTGTCCCATAAATACGAGTTTATATTCTGTTAAATTACGAGCGCTACAGCGACCGTACAGGATAGGATTACCACCAGTAACTCCTGCTGGAGCGCCGACTGATCAACACACTGGAGTGCAAGCTCTCAAGCACACACGTGATACTTACTTATGCTTAATACTACGCTCAGCAAGGTTTATGAACACATCGTCTTACTGTCCCATGAACACGAGCTTATATTTCTGTTACATACGAGCGCTACATCGACCCTACGAGAAAGGATTACCGCAGTAACTCCTGTTAGAGCGCCGACTGATCAACACACAGGACTGGTAGCTCTGAACCGTACATATGATACTCGCTAGTGCTTAATATCCCACTCAGCAAGGTTATGAACACCTAGTCTTACTCTCCCATGAACACGAGCTTATGTGGTGTTAAATACGAGCGCTCTAGCGACCCTTCGGGAGAGGATTACCGCAGTAGCTCCTGCTGGAGCGCCGCCTGATCAACACACAGGAATGGTAGCTCTGAACCGTACATATGATACTAGCTAGTACTTAATATCGCACTCGGCAAGGTTATGAACACCTAGTCTTACTCTCCCATGAACACGAGCTTATGTGGTGGTAAATACGAGCGCTCTAGCGACCCTACGGGAGAGAATTACCGCAGTAACTCCTGCTGGAGCGCCGACTGATCAACACACAGTACTGGTAGCTCTGAACCGTACATATGATACTGGCTAGTACTTAATATCGCACTCAGCAAGGTTTATGATCACCTTGTCTTACTCTCTCATGAACACGGAGCTTATATTCTGTTAAATACGAGCGCTGCAGCGACCCTACAGGAGAGGATTACCACCAGTAAATCCTGCTGGAGCGCCGACTAATCAACACACAGGAGTGCAAGCCCTAAACCGCACACGTGATATTTACTTGTGCTTAATACTACGCCCAGCAAGGTTATGAACACATAGTCTTACTGTCCCATAAATACGAGCTTATATTCTGTTAAATACGAGCGCTACAGCGACCCTACAGGAGAGGATTACCACCAGTAACTTCTGCTGGAGCGCCGACTGATCAACACACTGGAGTGCAAGCCCTCAAGCACACACGTGATACTTACTTATGCTTAATACTACGCTCAGCAAGGTTATGAACACATCGTCTTACTGTCCCATGAACACGAGCTTATATTCTGTTACATACGAGCGCTACAGCGGACCCTACGAGAAAGGATTACCGCAGTAACTCCTGTTAGAGCGCCGACTGATCAACACACAGGACTTGGTAGCTCTGAACCGTACATATGATACTCGCTAGTTCTTAATATCCCACTCAGCATGGTTATGAACACCTAGTCTTACTCTCCCATGAACACGAGCTTATGTAGTGTTAAATACGAGCGCTCTAGCGACCCTACGGGAGAGAATTACCGCAGTAACTCCTGCTGGAGCGCCGAACTGATCAGCACACAGGACTGATAGCTCTGAACCGTACATATGATACTCGCTAGTGCTTAATATCCCACTCAGCATGGTTATGAACACCTAGTCTTACTGTCCCATGAACACGAGCTTATATTCTGTTACATACGAGCGCTACAGTGACCCTACGAGAAATGATTACCGCAGTAACTCCTGTAAGAGCGCCGACTGATCAACACACAGGACTGGTAGGTCTGAACAGTACATATGATACTCGCTAGTGCTTAATATCCCACTCAGCAAGGTTATGAACACCTAGTCTTACTCTCCCATGAACACGAGCTTATGTGGTGTTAAAATACGAGCGCTCTAGCGACCCTTCGGGAGAGGATTACCGCAGTAACTCCCTGCTGGAGCACCGACTGATCAACACACAGGACTGGTAGCTCTGAACCGTACATATGATACTGGCTAGTACTTAATATCGCACTCGGCAAGGTTATGAACACCTAGTCTTACTCTCCCATGAACACGAGCGTATGTGATGTTAAATACGAGCGTTCTAGCGACACTTCGGGAGAGGATTACCGCAGTAACTCCTGCTGGAGCGCCGACTGATCAACACACAGGACTGGTAGCTCTGAACCGTACATATGATACTCGCTAGTTCTTAATATCCCACTCAGCATGGTTATGAACACCTAGACTTACTGTCCCATGAACACGAGCTTATGTAGTGTTAAAATAAATACGAGCGCTCTAGCGACCCTACGAGAGAGAATTACCGCAGTAACTCCTGCTGGAGCGCCGACTGATCAGCACACAGGACTGATAGTTCTGAACCGTACATATGATACTCGCTAGTGCTTAATATCCCACTCAGCATGGTTTATGAACACCTAGTCTTACTGTCCCATGAACACGAGCTTATATTCTGTTACATACGAGCGCTACAGTGACCCTACGAGAAATGATTACCGCCAGTAAACTCCTGTTAATGCGCCGACTGATCAACACACAGGACTGGTAGCTCTGAACAGTACATATGATACTCGCTAGTGCTTAATATCCCACTCAGCATGGTTATAAACACCTAGTCTTTCTATCCCATGAACACGAGCTTATATGGTAGGTAAATACGAGCGCTCTATCGACCCTACAGAAGAGGATTACGGCAGTAACTCCTTCTGGAAAGCCGACTGATCAACACACAGGACTGGTAGCTCTGAACCGTATATATGATACTCCCTAGTGCTTAATATCCCACTCAGCAAGGTTATGAACACCTAGTCTTACTCTCCCATGAACACGAGCTTATGTGGTGTTAAATACGGAGCGCTCTAGCGACTCTTCGGGAGAGGATTACCGCAGTAGCTCCCTGCTGGAGCGCCGCCTGATCAACACACAGGAATGGTAGCTCTGAACCGTACATATGATACTAGCTAGTACTTAATATCGCACTCGGCAAGGTTATGAACACCTAGTCTTACTCTCCCATGAACACGAGCTTATGTGGTGGTAAATACGAGCGCTCTAGCGACCCTACGGGAGAGAATTACCTCGGTAACTCCTGCTGGAGCGCCGACTGATCAGCACACGGAACCGATAGGTCTGAACCGTACATATGATACTCGCTAGTGCTTAATATCCCACTCAGCATGGTTATGAACACCTAGTCTTACCGTCCCATGAACACGAGCTTATATGGTGTTAAATACGAGCGCTCTAGCGACCCTACGGGAGAGAATTACCGCAGTAACTCCTGCTGGAGCGCCGACTGATCAACACACAGTACTGGTAGCTCTGAACCGTACATATGATACTGGCTAGTACTTAATATCGCACTCAGCAAGGTTATGATCACCTTGTCTTACTCTCTCATGAACACGGAGCTTATATTCTGTTAAATACGAGCGCTGCAGCGACCCTACAGGAGAGGATTACCACCAGTAAATCCTGCTGGAGCGCCGACTGATCAACACACAGGAGTGCAAGCCCTGAACCGCACACGTGATATTTACTTGTGCTTAATACTACGCTCAGCAAGGTTATGAACACATAGTCTTACTGTCCCATAAATACGAGTTTATATTCTGTTAAATACGAGCGCTACAGCGACCGTACAGGATAGGATTACCACCAGTAAACTCCTGCTGGAGCGCCGACTGATCAACACACTGGAGTGCAAGCTCTCAAGCACACACGTGATACTTACTTATGCTTAATACTACGCTCAGCAAGGTTATGAACACATCGTCTTACTGTCCCCATGAACACGAGCTTATATTCTGTTACATACGAGCGCTACATCGACCCTACGAGAAAGGATTACCGCAGTAACTCCTGTTAGAGCGCCGACTGATCAACACACAGGACTGGTAGCTCTGAACCGTACATATGATACTCGCTAGTGCTTAATATCCCACTCAGCAAGGTTATGAACACCTAGTCTTACTCTCCCATGAACACGAGCTTATGTGGTGTTAAATACGAGCGCTCTAGCGACCCTTCGGGAGAGGATTACCGCAGTAGCTCCTGCTGGAGCGCCGCCTGATCAACACACAGGAATGGTAGCTCTGAACCGTACATATGATACTAGCTAGTACTTAATATCGCACTCGGCAAGGTTATGAACACCTAGTCTTACTCTCCCATGAACACGAGCTTATGTGGTGGTAAATACGAGCGCTCTAGCGACCCTACGGGAGAGAATTACCGCAGTAACTCCTGCTGGAGCGCCGACTGATCAACACACAGTACTGGTAGCTCTGAACCGTACATATGATACTGGCTAGTACTTAATATCGCACTCAGCAAGGTTATGATCACCTTGTCTTACTCTCTCATGAACACGGAGCTTATATTCTGTTAAATACGAGCGCTGCAGCGACCCTACAGGAGAGGATTACCACCAGTAAATCCTGCTGGAGCGCCGACTAATCAACACACAGGAGTGCAAGCCCTAAACCGCACACGTGATATTTACTTGTGCTTAATACTACGCCCAGCAAGGTTATGAACACATAGTCTTACTGTCCCATAAATACGAGCTTATATTCTGTTAAATACGAGCGCTACAGCGACCCTACAGGAGAGGATTACCACCAGTAACTTCTGCTGGAGCGCCGACTGAATATCAACACACTGGAGTGCAAGCCCTCAAGCACACACGTGATACTTACTTATGCTTAATACTACGCTCAGCAAGGTTATGAACACATCGTCTTACTGTCCCATGAACACGAGCTTATATTCTGTTACATACGAGCGCTACAGCGACCCTACGAGAAAGGATTACCGCAGTAACTCCTGTTAGAGCGCCGACTGATCAACACACAGGACTGGTAGCTCTGAACCGTACATATGATACTCGCTAGTTCTTAATATCCCACTCAGCATGGTTATGAACACCTAGTCTTACTCTCCCATGAACACGAGCTTATGTAGTGTTAAATACGAGCGCTCTAGCGACCCTACGGGAGAGAATTACCGCAGTAACTCCTGCTGGAGCGCCGACTGATCAGCACACAGGACTGATAGCTCTGCTGAAACCGTACATATGATACTCGCTAGTGCTTAATATCCCACTCAGCATGGTTATGAACACCTAGTCTTACTGTCCCATGAACACGAGCTTATATTCTGTTACATACGAGCGCTACAGTGACCCTACGAGAAATGATTACCGCAGTAACTCCTGTAAGAGCGCCGACTGATCAACACACAGGACTGGTAGGTCTGAACAGTACATATGATACTCGCTAGTGCTTAATATCCCACTCAGCAAGGTTATGAACACCTAGTCTTACTCTCCCATGAACACGAGCTTATGTGGTGTTAAATACGAGCGCTCTAGCGACCCTTCGGGAGAGGATTACCGCAGTAACTCCTGCTGGAGCACCGACTGATCAACACACACAGGACTGGTAGCTCTGACCGTACATATGATTACTGGCTAGTACTTAATATCGCACTCGGCAAGGTTATGAACACCTAGTCTTACTCTCCCATGAACACGAGCGTATGTGATGTTAAATACGAGCGTTCTAGCGACCCTTCGGGAGAGGATTACCGCAGTAACTCCTGCTGGAGCGCCGACTGATCAACACACAGGACTGGTAGCTCTGAACCGTACATATGATACTCGCTAGTTCTTAATATCCCACTCAGCATGGTTATGAACACCTAGACTTACTGTCCCATGAACACGAGCTTATGTAGTGTTAAATACGAGCGCTCTAGCGACCCTACGAGAGAGAATTACCGCAGTAACTCCTGCTGGAGCGCCGACTGATCAGCACACAGGACTGATAGTTCTGAACCGTACATATGATACTCGCTAGTGCTTAATATCCCACTCAGCATGGTTATGAACACCTAGTCTTACTGTCCCATGAACACGAGCTTATATTCTGTTACATACGAGCGCTACAGTGACCCTACGAGAAATGATTACCGCAGTAACTCCTGTTAATGCGCCGACTGATCAACACACAGGACTGGTAGCTCTGAACAGTACATATGATACTCGCTAGTGCTTAATATCCCACTCAGCATGGTTATGAACACCTAGTCTTACTGTCCCATGAACACGAGCTTATATGGTGGTAAATACGAGCGCTCTATCGACCCTACAGAAGAGGATTACGGCAGTAACTCCTTCTGGAAAGCCGACTGATCAACACACAGGACTGGTAGCTCTGAACCGTATATATGATACTCGCTAGTGCTTAATATCCCACTCAGCAAGGTTATGAACACCTAGTCTTACTCTCCCATGAACACGAGCTTATGTGGTGTTAAATACGAGCGCTCTAGCGACCCTTCGGGAGAGGATTACCGCAGTAGCTCCTGCTGGAGCGCCGCCTGATCAACACACAGGAATGGTAGCTCTGAACCGTACATATGATACTAGCTAGTACTTAATATCGCACTCGGCAAGGTTATGAACACCTAGTCTTACTCTCCCATGAACACGAGCTTATGTGGTGGTAAATACGAGCGCTCTAGCGACCCTACGGGAGAGAATTACCTCGGTAACTCCTGCTGGAGCGCCGACTGATCAGCACACGGGACCGATAGGTCTGAACCGTACATATGATACTCGCTAGTGCTTAATATCCCACTCAGCATGGTTATGAACACCTAGTCTTACCGTCCCATGAACACGAGCTTATATGGTGTTAAATACGAGCGCTCTAGCGACCCTACGGGAGAGAATTACCGCAGTAACTCCTGCTGGAGCGCCGACTGATCAACACACAGTACTGGTAGCTCTGAACCGTACATATGATACTGGCTAGTACTTAATATCGCACTCAGCAAGGTTATGATCACCCTGTCTTACTCTCTCATGAACACGGAGCTTATATTCTGTTAAATACGAGCGCTGCAGCGGAACCCTACAGGAGAGGATTACCACCAGTAAATCCTGCTGGAGCGCCGACTAATCAACACACAGGAGTGCAAGCCCTAAACCGCACACGTGATATTTACTTGTGCTTAATACTACGCCCAGCAAGGTTATGAACACATAGTCTTACTGTCCCATAAATACGAGCTTATATTCTGTTAAATACGAGCGCTACAGCGACCCTACAGGAGAGGATTACCATCAGTAACTTCTGCTGGAGCGCCGACTGATCAACACACTGGAGTGCAAGCCCTCAAGCACACACGTGATACTTACTTATGATTAATACTACGCTCAGCAAGGTTATGAACACATCGTCTTACTGTCCTTTGTTTGAAGGTTATTTTTGACGATGGAAGGATTGTGAAGGAAACAGGATTTTTCCGGACATTTGCCATCGTTAAGTGAAACAAGAAAACAGTAACACTACGTTTCGAGATCTGCAATCTGATCTCTTCTTCAGGTAAAGAACTAACCTAATACATAATTACAAAACTAGGTTAAAATAAACAAATCTTACTAAAGCGTTGTGGCACGCCTGAGTCAGGAATCACAACCTACATGTTGTATGTCAACTTCACTAACACTAAAGACATGCACTTAATAAAAAAAAAAACTATACAAAACACTAATCATTGACTAAACTACGGAATACAGGTCACAATATGTCTTCACTCGTCTACTAACCATCTACGACTGACCAGAAGGGGTAGCCAATGGTAATCGTGACGGCCGGCTAAAACAAGATGGCGGAAATACAAGGGAAGGGGAACAGGAATGGGCCCTTTCGTTATTATTGGTTCATGCGAGATGAACTTCTTAAAACCATATTGTGACTCCGCATTGGTTTATTGCAAATATCCGATCCGTTTTGATACTTTTGGTATTCTCTTTAGTTCATTTTTTAGAATTGGCAACCAAAGCGGCCTAATCTCGACTGATGGTTGACTGATTGGTTGGTCTGCCAATTTAATGTATGTTGCCTCAATTAATTTCCTTTTGAAGAAATGTGGTTCCCGATGTATTACTGTCCCATGAACACGAGCTTATATTCTGTTACATACGAGCGCTACAGCGACCCTACGAGAAAGGATTACCGCAGTAACTCCTGTTAGAGCGCCGACTGATCAAACACACAGGAGATGGTAGCTCTGAACCGTACATATGATACTCGCTAGTTCTTAATATCCCACTCAGCATGGTTATGAACACCTAGTCTTACTCTCCCATGAACACGAGCTTATGTAGTGTTAAATACGAGCGCTCTAGTGACCCTACGGGAGCGAGGAATTACTGCAGTAACTCCTGCTGGAGCGCCGACTGATCAGCACACAGGACTGATAGCTCTGAACCGTACATATGATACTCGCTAGTGCTTAATATCCCACTCAGCATGGTTATGAACACCTAGTCTTACTGTCCCATGAACACGAGCTTATATTCTGTTACATACGAGCGCTACAGTGACCCTACGAGAAATGATTACCGCAGTAACTCCTGTTAGAGCGCCGACCTGATGATCAACACACAGGACTGGTAGCTCTGAACAGTACATATGATACTCGCTAGTGCTTAATATCCCACTCAGCAAGGTTATGAACACCTAGTCTTACTCTCCCATGAACACGAGCTTATGTGGTGTTAAATACGAGCGCTCTAGCGACCCTTCGGGAGAGGATTACCGCAGTAACTCCTGCTGGAGCGCCGACTGATCAACACACAGGACTGGTAGCTCTGAACCGTACATATGATACTGGCTAGTACTTAATATCCCACTCAGCATGGTTATGAACACCTAGTCTTACTCTCCCATGAACACGAGCTTATATGGTGGTAAATACGAGCGCTCTAGCGACCCTACGGGAGAGGATTACCGCAGTAACTCCTGCTGGAGCGCCGAACTGATCAACACACAGGACTGGTAGCTCTGAACCGTACATATGATACTCGCTAGTGCTTAATATCCCACTCAGCAAGGTTATGAACACCTAGTCTTACTGTCCCATGAACACGAGCTTATGTGGTGTTAAATACGAGCGCTCTAGCGACCCTTCAGGAGAGGATTACCGCAGTAACTCCTGCTGGAGCGCCGACTGATCAACACACAGGACTGGTAGCTCTGAACCGTACATATGATACTGGCTAGTACTTAATATCGCACTCAGCAAGGTTATGAACACCTTGTCTTACTGTCCCATGAACACGAGCTTATATGTGGTGTTAAATTACGAGCGCTCTAGCGACCCTACGGGAGAGGATTACCGCAGTAACTCCTGCTGGAGCGCCGACTGATCAACACACAGGACTGGTAGCTCTGAACCGTACATATGATACTCGCTAGTTCTTAATATCCCACTCAGCATGGTTATGAACACCTAGTCTTACTGTCCCATGAACACGAGCTTATATGGTGGTAAATACGAGCGCTCTATCGACCTTACGGGAGAGGATTACGGCAGTAACTCCTTCTGGAGCGCCGACTAATCAACACACAGGACTGGTAGCTCTGAACCGTATATATGATACTCGCTAGTGCTTAATATCCCACTCAGCAAGGTTATGAACACCTAGTCTTACTCTCCCATGAACACGAGCTTATGTGGTGTTAAATACGAGCGCTCTAGCGACCCTTCGGGAGAGGATTACCGCAGTAACTCCTGCTGGAGCGCCGACTGATCAACACACAGGACTGGTAGCTCTGAACCGTACATATGATACTGGCTAGTACTTAATATCGCACTCGGCAAGGTTATGAACACCTAGTCTTACTCTCCCATGAACACGAGCTTATGTGATGTTAAATACGCGCGCTCTAGCGACCCTTCGGGAGAGGATTACCGCAGTAACTCCTGCTGGAGCGCCGACTGATCAACACACAGGACTGGTAGCTCTGAACCGTACATATGATACTCGCTAGTTCTTAATATCCCACTCAGCATGGTTTATGAACACCTAGACTTACTGTCCCATGAACACGAGCTTATATGGTGGTAAATACGAGCGCTCTATCGACCCTACGGGAGAGGATTACGGCAGTAAACTCCTGCTGGAGCGCCGACTGATCAACACACAGGACTGGTAGCTCTGAACCGTATATATGATACTCGCTAGTGCTTAATATTCCACTCAGCAAGGTTATAAACACCTAGTCTTACTCTCCCATGAACACTAGCTTATGTGGTGTTAAATTACGAGCGCTCTAGCGACCCTTCGGTAGAGGATTACCGCAGTAACTCCTGCTGGAGCGCCGACTGATCAACACACAGGACTGGGAGCTCTGAACCGTACATATGATACTCGCTAGTGCTTTATATCCTACTCAGCATGGTTATGAACACCTAGTCTTACTCTCCCATGAACACGAGCTTATGTAGTGTTAAATACGAGCGCTACAGTGACCCTACGAGAAATGATTACCGCAGTAACTCCTGTTAAAGCGCCGACTGATCAACACACAGGACTGGTAGCTCTGAACAGTACATATGATACTCGCTAGTGCTTAATATCCCACTCAGCATGGTTATGAACACCTAGTCTTACTGTCCCATGAACACGAGCTTATATGGTGGTAAATACGAGCGCTCTAGCGACCCTACGGGAGAGGATTACCGCAGTAACTCCTGCTGGAGCGCCGACTGATCAAACACACAGGAATGGTAGCTCTGAACCGTACATGTGATATTCGCTAGTGCTTAATATCGCACTCAGCAAGGTTATGAACACCTAGTCTTACTCTTCCATGAACACGAGCTTATGTGGTGTTAAATACGAACGCTCTTGAGACCCTACGGGAGAGGATTACCGTTGTAACTCCTGCTGGAGCGCCGACTGATCAACACACAGGACTGGTAGCTCTGAACCGTACATATGATACTGGCTAGTACTTAATATCGCACTCAGCAAGGTTATGATCACCTTGTCTTACTCTCTCATGAACACGGAGCTTATATTCTGTTAAATACGAGCGCTGCAGCGACCCTACAGGAGAGGATTACCGCAGTAACTCCTGCTGGAGCGCCGACTGATCAACACACAGGACTGGTAGCTCTGAACCGTACATATGATACTCGCTAGTTCTTAATATCCCACTCAGCATGGTTATGAACACCTAGTCTTACTGTCCCATGAACACGAGCTTATATGGTGGTAAATACGAGCGCTCTATCGACCCTACAGAAGAGGATTACGGCAGTAACTCCTTCTGGAAAGCCGACTGATCAACACACAGGACTGGTAGCTCTGAACCGTATATATGATACTCGCTAGTGCTTAATATCCCACTCAGCAAGGTTATGAACACCTAGTCTTACTCTCCCATGAACACGAGCTTATGTAGTGTTAAATACGAGCGCTCTAGCGACCCTTCGGGAGAGGATTACCGCAGTAGCTCCTGCTGGAGCGCCGCCTGATCAACACACAGGAATGGTAGCTCTGAACCGTACATATGATACTAGCTAGTACTTAATATCGCACTCGGCAAGGTTATGAACACCTAGTCTTACTCTCCCATGAACACGAGCTTATGTGGTGGTAAATACGAGCGCTCTAGCGACCCTACGGGAGAGAATTACCTCGGTAACTCCTGCTGGAGCGCCGACTGATCAGCACACGGGACCGATAGGTCTGAACCGTACATATGATACTCGCTAGTGCTTAATATCCCACTCAGCATGGTTATGAACACCTAGTCTTACCGTCCCATGAACACGAGCTTATATGGTGTTAAATACGAGCGCTCTAGCGACCCTACGGGAGAGAAATTACCGCAGTAACTCCTGCTGGAGCGCCGACTGATCAACACACAGTACTGGTAGCTCTGAACCGTACATATGATACTGGCTAGTACTTAATATCGCACTCAGCAAGGTTATGATCACCTTGTCTTGTAAGGGGTTCAATTTTATACCCTGTTTTTTTTTTTCTTAAATGAGGGAAAACGTTTATTTTGACAAGTAGGGTGTGTCGATTTATTTTTTTTCGTCGATAGTCGTTCGTCGTCATTCCATTAGAAGGAGTCGATTTGAGGTTAGGGTTAGGGAACCTCTCTACTCGGGGCAGTGCAGTTAGCCGGAGCTCCGATGTGACCGCTGCAGCGTCTGGCGACGACTGACGAAAAACGCGTCTCTGCGCATGACCCGGCTGGCGGCCTACTTATACAGCCGATCCGACAAGGGACAGAGAGTTTTGCTTGCTAACGTCGTGGAGTGAAGCCAATTCGAGGAGAAGAGTTTTTCGCTTGCGGACGTCGGTTTATGAAGTCTGAAGTCGAGTCGAGGAATACGAGAGCCCTGTACGAGAGAATACGCAGTCGGCATATATCGTCTTTTGGTGAGTCACCCCGAATTGTAATCATTAAGGGAATTTAAAAACAGTACGAATATTGAATGTTGAATATAAAAACTAGTGCTGATTCGTTAACCTTGAATTCTACGGAATCTTTGAAAAATTAATAATTCGGTGCGTAGTAGTATAGGTTATTTCGTTTAGTGACAGTAGTGTATCTATTAATTATAGATTCCATTACCTATCACTGCCTATCCTAGTTTGCAAACGGGTATTTTGCATCCTATAAGCCGCGTAGGTTTGTAATCCTATTCCTAAAATTGGTTAATTCGGTGCGTAGGATAGGTTAAGACCAGCTTATAGGTTATCTCGTTTAGTGACAGTAGAGTATCTAGTAAATATAGGTTTCTATTACCTTTCACTACCTGTCCTAGTTTGCAAACGTGTATTTTGCATCCTATAAGCCGCGTAGGCTTGTTATCCTATTCCTAAAATTAATAATTCGGTGCGTAGGATAGGTTAACAGCAGCTTATAGGTTATCTCGTTTGGTGACAGTAGTGTATCTATCAAATATAGGTTCTATTACCTTTCACTACCTGTCCTAGTTTGCAAACGTGTATTTTGAATCCTTTAAGCCGCGTAGGCTTGTTATCCTATTCCTAAAATTGATAATTCGGTGCGTAGGATAGGTTAACAGCAGCTTATAGGTTATCTCGTTTGGTGACAGTAGTGTATCTATCAAATATAGGTTCTATTACCTTTCACTACCTGTCCTAGTTTGCAAACGTGTATTTTGCATCCTATAAGCCGCGTAGGCTTGTTATCCTATTCCTAAAATTGATAATTCGGTGCGTAGGATAGGTTAACAGCAGCTTATAGGTTATCTCGTTTTGGTGACAGTAGTGTATCTATCAAATATAGGTTCTATTACCTTTCACTACCTGTCCTAGTTTGCAAACGTGTATTTTTGCATCCTATAAGCCGCGTAGGCTTGTTATCCTATTCCTAAAATTAAATAATTCGGTGCGTAGGGATTTAGGATAGGTTAACAGCAGCTTATAGGTTATCTCGTTTGGTGACAGTAGTGTATCTATCAAATATAGGTTCTATTACCTTTCACTACCTGTCCTAGTTTGCAAAACGTGTATTTTGCATCCTATAAGCCGCGTAGGCTTGTTATCCTATTCCTAAAATTAATAATTCGGTGCGTAGGATAGGTTAACAGCAGCTTATAGGTTATCTCGTTTGGTGACAGTAGTGTATCTATCAAATATAGGTTCCATTACCTTTCACTACCTGTCCTAGTTTGTAAAACGTGTATTTTGCATCCTATAAGCCGCGTTAGGCTTGTTATCCTATTCCTAAAATTGATAATTCGGTGCGTAGGATAGGTTAACAGCAGGCTTATAGGTTATCTCGTTTGGTGACAGTAGTGTATCTATCAAATATAGGTTCCATTACCTTTCACTACCTGTCCTAGTTTGTAAACGTGTATTTTGCATCCTATAAGCCGCGTAGGCTTGTTTATCCTATTCCTAAAAATTGATAATTCGGTGCGTAGGATAGGTTAACAGCAGCTTATAGGTTATCTCGTTTGGTGACAGTAGTGTATCTATCAAATATAGGTTCTATTACGTTTCACTACCTGTCCTAGTTTGCAAACGTGTATTTTGCATCCTAAAAGCCGCGTAGGCTTGTTATCCTATTCCTAAAATTGATAATTCAGTGCGTAGGATAGGTTAACAGCAGCCTATAGGTTATTGCGGGTTAGCGCCAGTAGCATATCTATTCACTATAGGTTACACTTCCCTTCACTACCTGTCCTAGTTTGCAAACGCATATTTTGCATCCTATAAGCTGTATAGGTTTGTTATCCTATTCTTAAAAGTTAATAGTTTGGTGCATAAGATAAGTTAGGTGTATGTACTTGGTCAATCTACTAGATATAGCATATATAAACCTTTTCTATAGCTCATGATAATATATTTTACTTACTTTAAGTCGTGTAGGCCTAATAGCCTAAGCTCAAAGTTATTGATCAACGCCAGGATAGGCTGGGAAACTTAATTTAGGCTATCTAGGTAACAGCCTTGTTTACAGATATATTATTCATTGGCTTAATAAACCTCTGAATTCTCAGCCCGGTTTCTAAATAATATTTGTTTGGTGCCCTGTAAATCGCATAAGCTTTACTTCCTACTTCGAAGAGTATGTTTCAAAGTGAATGTTAGGTTGTAGGCTATAAACAAACTTTTAATGCTTGTTAATATTAGCATATTTGATACTAAGGGCTTAAAGAGGAAAATAGTACACACGAAAATACCTGTATTATTGCTGAACAAGGATACTTGTATTAAATAACCTAAATATATTTGTTTGAAGGGATTTAGCTGCTTCACAGGAGAGAGATATAACACAAGACTTCCCTTAGACATTTTGCTTCCAGCTTAACTTATAAACTTATACGTTAACGTTAGTCTTGTTAGTATAGAGAAGGAATCTGTTGGTTTAATATATTTAATATTTTATTTTGATACTATAAAGTCAAAACATAACCTCAGCTTAACACAGCACAACAACACACTGAAGGAAGAAGAAACGAGCAGACGATACTGAGACCGGTTTGAGCCAACGGCTGTGGAATAAAGATCTCGCGGACCACCGATATTAAAAATCTGTTTTTCTCTACGCACAAATAATTGTCAAATAGTCGTCGTTACAATAGGATTTTATTTCTAAACGTCGCATTCTAGAACGGGACATTGACAGCTCTAATCAACATTTATCCACGTAAAATCGCGAAACATAGAACAGAAAACTGTGATGATATCGTTCTATTGAAGAGTGCGAATAACTGAATTCGCTCTGAACGAGTCTGAGATTTTCTGTTCACTCACGTTTAACCTTGTGTATCATATCGATCTCTACCAGCGTACGGTGAGGGCGCGGGTAAGATAGAAATAGCTATAAGTCGATATCACAACCCTGGAATAGAACCCAGCACGACTGCAACTATCAGGGCAGACGATATAAAAAGCGATTTCACCGAAACACCTCACATAAAATGGCGCCCGAACAGGGACTGAAAAGAATAGAAATCGATAGACAAAATACTAAGTGATACGACAGAGACAACTTAAAATACACAAACTTACTGCGAATAACTATTGAAAATGGATCTATACATTTTAAGGTTTCTGAGAACCATTCTAAACCTTCTTGGATGGAACGTATTTTGGATGTATATTAATGGAGGAGAAAGCGGGTACTACAAGCGATACAAAGAAAACAGATTCAAAAACAACGAAGCCTCCGCCTACGACGTCTACTTCTACTGGAGTAATACCAAAGACCGTTCAAACAGGACATCCGATAAATCCTCAGACTTTGGTAACTCCAAGCGCCGATGACGGCAATATATCAACCGACTTCGATGCAAGGGTTAGCTGGGTTTATAAGCTCACCAAACCGCAGCTACAAGCTGAACTTAATAAATATGGAGTACCGAATGACGGAAATAGCCAACAGTTGCGAGCAGAATTAGTGCGATTAGCACGAAATGGGATTGCGAAGAGCCCTTCCCTCGGATTTGCTCCTACGGAATATGGAAGTGTGAGTCGAGCAACGAGCGGCGAAACTCTCCCAAATAACGAAAATGTGCAATCGAAGACAGGAACAGAGATTGGAAGTTATTAAGAGAGATGCCTTGGTCTCCCGCCTACCGCTACGTTCGAAGAAGTTAAGCGAATAATGTCAGGAGCTGTACGACCACAGTCCCAACTCGTAGCGACTAGAGGAACTACTTTCGAACAAACAACCCCGAGAGAGTTGAGCCAGAATTCAGAGTATGAATTGATGGCATCCCGGAAACGTACATCCATCAAACTCGCTACCACAACAGTATTACGAGTTCACTAATACGCAGTCAGGAAACATGGCGTCTGGTTTCGAGAGTAACCCACACGGCATTTCAGACACCGCTACATTGTGCAATATGGTGCGCAAATGGAATCTTCGTTTTGATGGCAGGAGAGATACTGACGCCATATCGTTCTTAGAACGACTACACGAATTGATGGATGCTTATGAAGTCCAAAAAGATCGAATGCTAAAAGCTCTACCTGAACTGCTAAAAGAGAGTGCACTTTTGTGGTACAGAAATAATCGAGATATTTGGGGCAAAACTTTGTTAGATTTTCTTCGAGACTTTCAGATACAGTACCTGCCACCGGGGTATATCGTTCATCTGGATGATGAAATTCGAAAACGAAACCCAAGGCGATGGAGAACTGTTTAAACAATACGCTTGTTGCTCTGTCTACTCTCATCAGAAGAAGAGGAGGATTTTCGGAGACTGAGAAGTTAGAGAGAATCTACAATAATACGCACCCGACGTATAAAATGTATGTTCGAAGGAGAGATTTCGTGAACTTAGCCGGACTAATGAAGGTTGCTGATGAGTATGAAACTTGTCTACGAGAAAAACTTAATTATCGCCCTCCACCGAGTCCTGCTCAAGCGCTAGTTCCGGAAACAGCATTTCAAAGCAAAGGTAGATCTCAGCAAACTGAAAGAAAGTTTTCAAGTATATGCCGTGTCTAGGACTGCACATCCCAGAACGGAAACTCAGGATAAACTTGAAACTGCGCAAGCCAGGCCATCCGACAGCGGGCACCGGAAAGTATCTTTCAATGAACCGTCCACCGATCAGAGAGCCACTACACACATGCAAAACTTGTGACGACCAAAATAACCCGTCAAAGCCTAATAGTATACGAGGGATAGTATGTTGGAATTGCGAAATACCAGGCCATCTCTATAGAAATTGTAGAAAACCAAGGAATTTGAAATGTTTCAACTGTAAGAAGCCAGGTGTTAAAACGACATCATGTGATTGTAGGCAATCGGGAAAACGAAGCGAGGACTTCGGGAGTTGGGTGGTCACCGGAGTCCAAACCGAAGTCAAAACTGACTACCCCAAAAGAATGGAATGAATGGCTCGACAAAATTAAAAATTTTTTGTGGCATGAACAATCGAATCGATATTGATGACCCAAGACCGTACACGAACGTGGAGATTTTACGGAAGAAACTTCAAAGCCGTTGGTTGATACCGGTTGCAGTGGCGTCACTCATTAATGACGAGAAGTAGCACCGATTTCCTGGGGAAAGTAGGCGTTCTACCTGCGAGGAAACAACAATTCAAAATCTCACTAGCCGACAATACTCAAGTGTCCGTCTCGAGCATATATCGCTTTAAATGCAGAATCACCGATCACGAGCTGGACGTAGCAAATGCGTATTTGCCGTCGCTGACTGCCCCGATCATCCTGGGCATGGACCTGATCCGACCATTAAATTTGGTATCAGTTAACTGCGGCGGAGATCTATATGACAGTCGTTTGACCGACGTCAGCTGTATGAATAGCGACAGAGTACCAGAGGAGGTTAGTTCACTAGGATGACGAAGAGAGACACATATTGAACGAATTTTTACAGGAAGAGCTTCCTAAATTCGAGTCCTGCTCGGGAAAAACAAACTTTGGTGGAGCATCGAATCAAACTCAGCAAGAACGAAACCGATTAAAACAACGATACTATCCTAGAAATCCGGCGATGCAACAGATCATTAACGAGGAAGTTGATAAGATGTTACAAGATGGAGTTATAGAACCATCGTCGAGCCCGTGGAGTTCTCCGATAGTGCTCGTGAAGAAAACCCAGTGGGAAATATCGTTTCTGCATAGATTTTAGAAAATTAAATGGCGTCAGCGAGAAAGACGCGTACCCATTGCCCCAGATAAATTCGATTTTGGAGAAATTGAGAGAAGCCTCCTTCATCTCTACCATTGATTTGAAAACAAGGATATTGGCAGGTACCCCTTTCGCAAGAAAGCAAACCTCTCACTGCTTTCACCGTACCTGGCAAGGGCCTGTACCATTTTCGGGTAATGCCGTTTGGATTGCATTCTGCTGGAGCAACGTTCCAACGATTACTAGACCAAATTATAGGTCCCGAGCTAGAGCCAAAAGCATTTGCTTATTTAGATGGATCCTAATTATTGTCAGTAAAACGTTTTTTGAAGAACACTTAACGCTCCTCAAGGATGTCTTCAATAGGCTACGAGGCGCTGGGCTGAAACGCCCAATGCAGAGAAATGTCAATTCTGCAAACGAGAATTAAAATATTTAGGCCACGTTGTAAAATAAAGACGGAATTCGTACAGACCCAGAAAAGGTACGAGCCATCCGAGAGTTCCCCACTCCTACTTCAGTTCGCTCTTTGAGAAGCTTCCTAGGACTCGCTTCTTGGTATAGAAGATTTGTGGAGAATTTCGCCAAATCAACTAGACCTCTAACCAAACTTTTAAAGAAAAGTGAAAAGTGGGATTGGACGGACGAACAACAGAGTGCGTTTCTCGAGCTTAAAGATAAGCTTTTCCGATACACCAATACTAGCGTGTCCCGATTTTCAACAAACGTTTTGGCTAGAAGTAGATGCTTCGAATGATGGATGGGGTGCAGCATTGACTCAGAAAAATCGGATATAAGAGAGAACGCGTTATAGCATTTGCTAGCCGATTGTTGACCGACGGTGAGAAAAAGTTCACCGTTACCGAAAAAGAATGTTTGGGCGTTAGTATGGGCGGTAAAGAAATTTAGGCCATATCTGGAGGGGTACAAAATTTATCGCCGTTACCGATCATCAGGGCTCTCAAATGGCTGATGAATATTCAGCAGCCGACGGGACGACTAGCTCGGTGGGTGCTAGAACTTCAGCAGAACGATTTTGAGATTCATTACCGGAAGGGTACACTAAACAGAGTGGCAGATGCTCTGTCTCGCTACCCCGTAGAAGGTGCAAACAGCGCTCAGTTATGCTCTAGCGCAGAAGTTTTGGAAAAGGAATCGGACTTAAAGCGAGATTGGTACCACAAGATGTTCGCTAGAGTTACCTCCAAGCCCGACACGTGCCGAAATTTAAGGATTGCCGGAGGAAAACCTTATGAAGTATAAGCCCCGAGGAAGGGCGAATAGGTTTCGACGTACTCTCTAAATTGGAAACTGTGTGTGCCAAAAGACAAGCGAGAAGCTGTGTTGAATTGAAAATCACGATCGCGAAACGGCCGGCCATCTCGGAATAAGAAAAACGGCAAAACGAGTCCAAGAGAGGTATTATTGGCCGGGGTTGCTCACGGATGTGAAGAATTATGTTAGAAGATGTCAGTCTTGTCAGGCGCACAAGGTTGAACAACGGAAACCAGCAGGAAAGATGTACTTTCGGAGACCAACTGGTCCATGGTATAAGGTCACAGCCGATATAATAGGACCTTTGCCACGTTCACGAAGAGGTGCGAGGTTTATCCTAGTCGTACAGGATATCTTCACGAAATGGGTAGAACTGTGTTCGTTAAAATCAGTGACCGCGACGAATGTGGTGAACGCATTTCAAAATTTGGTGCTTTTTCGATACGGCGCACCAGAGGTCACCATCACTGATAATGGATCGCAGTTTACGGCCAAGCTATGGCGTAATTTACTGGAGAGTTGGGGAATCGAACATCAACTGACAGCACCCTACACGCCTCAAGAGAATCCGGTGGAGCGGGCGAATCGAGTCCTAAAGACGATGATCGCACAGTACGTCAAAGAAGATCAACGGCTTTGGGACATACACTTGAACGAATTCAGGTACGCCATGAACACCGCCGTACATGATTCTACGGGATTTACTCCAGCTTTATTAAATTTTGGACGGGAATTGCGGTTACCGAATGCAATCCATGGCCCCCTAAAGGTACAGAATGGGCAAAATGACTCCGAGTCTCATTGTGACAGATACGAACCGGAAAAGATTAGAAGCTTTCGCGAAACTGTACAAGCAATGCCATTCGAATTTAGAAAGAGCGAGTCGATCTCAAGCAAAATATTACAAACCTAAGGCGGAGAAGTGAGAGGAAAATTTCGGGTTGGGGAGTTGGTGTGGCTGAAAACAACCACCATCTCTCGTCGGGCGATTGACTCTTTCGCCTCGAAGCTAGCGGCAAAATACGACGGGCCTTATAAATTGTAGAAAGGTTCGGATCAAACATCTATAGCCTCTGTGGTCGAAAAAAGAATGTGCTACGAGCTCACGTCAAAGACTTAAAAAGTATGTCGACTAAGGGAACACGTCTATCTGGCTGAATAAGCCGGACGTTGCAGCTCCTACTGGGTAAGTAGTAGGCTGTAACTTCGCACGTTATAGATAAGGATGTCTAGTTTAGTGTTGTGATTCCTGCATGTGTTGAACTCTTGCTTTGGGTTGCAGGTTGCACGCTAACTGGCACTATCCCCTGCTTTTTGCATTTGTAGTTTTTGTGTGCTTGAGTGGTTACCTTGTGGCTTTGCACGGTAGTCTAGAGCTTGGCTTGTGTGTCTGGGTTTTGTTCCACAGTTTGACAGATAAGGAAGATGGCACGAGCCGTAAGGAAACAGGTCCGTTGGCTGCCATGCGATTCAGAGCGGCTTTTTCCTGGACAGCTGCTAAACGGCGAGGTAATTTCGGCGTATCTGCGGCTTCTGGAGAGACGGAATGCGATGGATCATAACCTGCCAAATGTTCCTCGCACTGGACTCCTACTTCTTCACGGTGCTGAAGAGATCCGGCCACGAGCAGAGCGCGGGGTCACCATTCGCGACCAGGACTTGTGGGATTATGAGAAAATCCTCGTCCCGTACATGAGGGAGTTGGCGGACGTCGGCCACTGGTGGCTTCTCGTAGTAGAGCCACGGAAGGAAACCATCAGCGCATACGACTCCTAAAAGGAAGAAACCACAAGCCGGCGATGGATCTTCTGCGCGAATACCTGAAGAAGGAGGAGATGAGGGCCAAGACCGAGGCCCGGAGTTGGTGCCTCTACGGTGAGCGGAGTTGTCCTTCACAGGACAACCTTGTGGACTGCGGGGTTTTCCTCTGCGCTATCGCCGGAGCCATCTGCGGGGGGACGGGAGGCTAAGGAATTGCGAGTAGATGGCGCCCGAGAGTTCAGGCGGCAGATGGCGAGAAAGAACTTCGGGAGGATTCGGTGACCGAGAAACAAGAGCAGCCAGCCGGAATTGTTTCCGGGGGAGGAACCGGACTGGTCCTTCGAAGATCTGGCCAAAGAGTTAGACCAGCTAACTGACCCAACGAAGTGGTCACTTATACTTCCGGCCGAGGACGAAACACCAGAAGAGATCGGTGTCCTGCAGGAGGAGGTGGACGCGATAAACCCACCGGAAGGTGCCGCGGGGAACGTCCTCGGGACACATGGAGGTTGACAAGTGTAGGTCTCCCAAACCCACACTACTAGAGCTGGCCAGACTGTCACCTATGGACGAGGGTGACGTCCTCTCTTTGTCGCCCGGGTGGAGCATGGGCAGCTCGATTGAAGTGATCCTGGACCCCGAGGAAGAGGAATTCCTTCGAGTAGCCCCGTCGGTGAAATCCCAGCCAGAGGAGACGGCAAACGCAGGAAAGGATGGGCGACCCTTCCAGAGCGTCCTCACGGCACCAAACCAAAGAGGACCCGTGGAAAACGCCGTACCATGAAGGTCCAGATACCGGGAACGACGAACGAGTGGAAGAGGATAAATGTCCGGAAATTGGGCCTTCCAGTCTTCCCAAAGAAAAAATAATGGAAAGAGAGGGCCAGTTTAAGAAGAATTTTTATTTTGTTTTCTCCTACGGGGCGTAGGGGAATTTAGTAATTCGAGAACGAAGTGTACACTTTTAGTTTGCCTTATTTCTTTTATGTTGAGTTTTTGTGAAAAGTAAGTTTATTTTGATTTGTTAATCCGACTTCAGAGTCTTTTTTTTTAGTTTTTATTTTCTCCACGAAGTAAGTGGGGGGTGTAAGGGTTCAATTTTATACCCTGTTTTTTTTTTCTTAAATGAGAAAACGTTTATTTTGACAAGTAGGTGTGTCGATTTATTTTTTTTCGTCGATAGTCGTCGTCGTCATTCCATTAGAAGGAGTCGATTTGAGGTTAGGGAACCTCTCTACTCGGGGCAGTGCAGTTAGCCGAGCTCCGATGTGACCGCTGCAGCGTCTGGCGACGACTGACGAAAACGCGTCTCTGCGCATGACCGGCTGGCGGCCCTACTTATACAGCCGATCCGACAAGGGACAGAGAGTTTTGCTTGCTAACGTCGTGGAGTGAATGCCAATTCGAGGAGAAGAGTTTTCGCTTGCGGACGTCGGTTTATGAAGTCTGAAGTCGAGTCGAGGAATACGAGAGCCCTGTACGAGAGAATACGCAGTCGGCATATATCGTCTTTAGGTGAGTCACCCCGAATTGTAATCAATTAAGGGAATTTAAAAACAGTACAAATATTGAATGTTGAATATAAAAAACTAGTGCTGATTCGTTAACCTTGAAATTCTACGGAATCTTTTCGAAAAATTAATAATTCGGTGCGTAGTATAGGTTATTTCGTTTTAGTGACAGTAGTGTATCTATTAATTATAGATTCCATTACCTTTCACTACCTATCCTAGTTTGCAAACGGGTATTTTGCATCCTATAAGCCGCGTAGGTTTGTAATCCTATTCCTAAAATTGGTAATTCGGTGCGTAGGATAGGTTAAGACCAGCTTATAGGTTATCTCGTTTAGTGACAGTAGAGTATCTAGTAAATATAGGTTCTATTACCTTTCACTTACCTGTCCTAGTTTGCAAACGTGTATTTTGCATCCTATAAGCCGGCGTAGGCTTGTTATCCTATTCCTAAAATTAATAATTCGGTGCGTAGGATAGGTTAACAGCAGCTTTATAGGTTATCTCGTTTGGTGACCAGTAGTGTATCTATCAAATATAGGTTCTATTACCTTTCACTACCTGTCCTAGTTTGCAAACGTGTATTTTGCATCCTTTAAGCCGCGTAGGCTTGTTATCCTATTCCTAAAATTGATAATTCGGTGCGTAGGATAGGTTAACAGCAGCTTATAGGTTATCTCGTTTGGTGACAGTAGTGTATCTATCAAATATAGGTTCTATTTACCTTTCAATACCTGTCATAGTTTGCAAACGTGTATTTTTGCATTCCATATTAAAGCCGCGGTAGGCTTTGTTATCCTATTCCTATAAAATTAATTAATTCAGGTGCGTAGGATAGGGTTAAACAGCAGCTTATAGGTTATTCTCGTTTGGTGACCAGTAGTGTATCTATCCAAATATAGGTTCTATTACCTTTCACCTACCTGTCCTAGTTTGAACAAAACGATGTATTTTGCATCCTATAAGCCGCCGCGTAGGCTTGTTATCCTATTCCCTAAAAACATTAATAATTCGGTGCGTAGGTTACGCGCGTTTAGGTTAACAGCAGGCTTATAGGTATATCTCGTTTGGTGACAGTAGTGTATCTAATCTAAAATATAGGGTTCCATACTTACCTTTCACTACCTGCTCTCTAGCTTTGTAAACGTGTATTTTGCATTACTATAAAGCCGCGTAGGCTTGTTATCCTATTCCTAAATATTGATAAATTCCGAGTGCGTAGGAGTTTGGTTAAACAGCAGCTGTATAGGTTTATATCGTTTGGTGGACAGTAGTGTATCTATCAAATATAGGTTCCAGTACCGTTTCACTACCTTGTCCTAGTTTGGGTAAACGTGTATTTTGCATCCTATAAGCCGCCGTAGGCTTGTTATCCTATTCCATAAAATTGATAATTTCGGTGCCGTTAGGATAGAGTTAAGACAGACAGCTTATAGGTTCATCTCGTTTGGTGACAGTTGTGTATCTATTCACACAATATAGGTTCTATTACGCTTTCACTAACAGTTGTACTAGTTTGCGAACGTGTATTTTGCATCCCTCAAAAAGCCGCGTAGGGGCTTGTTTAATCCTATTACTAAAACTTGATAATTCAGTGCGTTTTAGGATAGGTTAAACAGAAGCCTTATTAGGTTATTGCTGGTTAGCGCCAAGTAGCATATCTATTCACTATACGGTCTCTCACCCACGCCGCACACTATCCCTTCACTACCTGTTCCTAGTTTGCAACACGGCAATATTTTGCATCCCTATAAGCTGTATAGGTTTGTTATCTATTCTTAGAAAAGTTATATAGTTTTGGATGCATAAGATAAGTTAGGTGTGATCGTACTTGGTCTAATTCTACTAGATTATAGCATATATAAACCTTTAATATAAGCTCATCGCCCGCTTTAATATATTTTGCTTACTTTAAGTCCGGTTTGTAGGCCTATATACGCCTAAGGCTCAAAGTTATTGATCAACGCCAGGAATAGGCTGGGGAACTTAATTTAGGCTATTTAGGTAACTCCGGCCTTGTTTCACAGATATTATATATTCATTGGCTTAATAAACCTCTGAATTCTCAAGCCCGGTTTCTCAAATAAATTATTTGTTTGGTTGCCCTGTAAATCGCATAAGCTTATAACTTCCTACTTCCAAGAGTTATGTTTCAAAGTGAACTGGTTAGGTTGTAGGGCTTATAAACAAACTTTTAATGCTTGTTAATATTAGCATATTTGATACTAAGAGGCTTAGAGAGGAAAATAGTACACACGAAACTACCTGTATTATTGTTTTTTTACTGAACAAGGATACTTGTATTAAATAACCTTAAACTATATTTGTTTTGAAGGGATTTAGCTGCCTTCACAGGAGAGAGATATAACACAATGACTTTCCCTTAGGACATTTTGCTTCCAGCTTAACTTATAAAACTTATTACGTTAACGTTAGTCTTGGTTAGTATAGATGAAGGAATCTGTTGGTTCTAATATATTTAATAATTTTATTTTGATACTATAAAGTCAAAAAACAATAACTTCAGCTTAAACACAGCACAACAACACACTGAAGGAAGAAGAAACGAGCAGGGACGCATACTGAGACCGGTGTTTGAGCTCAACGGCTGTGGAATATCAAGATCTCGGCGGACACACACGATATTAAAAAATCTGTTTTTCTCACGCAACAAAATAATTGTCAAATAGTCGTCGTTACACAATAGGGATTTATTTCTAAACGTGCATTCTAGAACGGGGACATTGTGACAGCTCTAATAAACATTTATTCCACGTTAAAATCGCGACGAATCATAGAACAGAAAACTGTGATGATATCGTTTCTATTGAAGATGTGCGAATAAACTGAATTCGCTTCTGAACGAGTCTGAGGATTTTCTGTTCACTCACGTTTATCCTTGTGTATCATATCGATTCTCTACCAGCGTACGGTGAGGGCGCGGCGTAAGATTAGAAATAGCTATAAGTCTTCCGATATTCCACAAACCCTGGAGAATAGAAACCCAGCAGCGACTCTGCAACTATCAGGGCAGAACTGATATAAAAAGCGATTTCACCGAAAACACCTCCACAGTCTTAACTCTCTCATGAACACGGAGAGCTCTATATTCTGTTAAATACGAGCGCTGTGGCACGCGAACCCTACAGGAGAGGATTACCACCAGTAACTCCTGCTGGGAGGCGCGCGACTAATCAACACACAGGATGTTGCAAGCCCTAAACTCGCACACGCTGATATTTACTTGTGCTTAAATACTTACGCCACAGCAAGGTTATTTATGAAACATCGTCTTACTGTCCCATGAACACTAGCTTATATTTCTGTTACATACGAGCGCTACAACGACCTACAGGAGCGGATTACCCCCTACAATAACTCCTGCTGGAGCTCCGACTGTATCATAACACACTGGAGTGCACAGCCCTCAAGCAACACACCGGTGGATAGCTTACTTATGCTTAATACTACGCTCAGCCAAGGTTACTGAACACATCGTCTTACTGGTCCCCATGAACTCTAGCTTATATTCTGTTATCATACGAGCCGCTACCAGCGACCTACGAGAAAGGATTACCGCGCAGTAACTCCTGTTAGAGCGCCCGACTGATCAAACACACAGGGACTGGTAGCTCTGAACCGTACATATGATACTCGCTAGTTCTTAAATATCCACACTCTAGCAATGGTTATGAAACACATAGTCTTACTCTCCCATGAAGACGAGCTTATATGGTGGTAAATAACGAGCGGCTCTCGATCGACCCTACAGGAAGGCGATGGATTACCGCAGTAACTACATTCTGGAGCGGCGACTGATCAACACACAGCGGACTGGGCTGACTGCACTCGAACCGTACATAATGATAACTGGCTAGTAGTACTTAATTATCGCACTCGGCGAAGGTTATCGAAACACCTAGTCTTACGCTCCCATGAACACGAGCTTATGTGGTGTTAAATACGAGCGCTCTAGCGACCTGTTCGGAGAGGAATTACCGCAGTAACTCCTACTGGAGCGCCGACTTGATCAACACACAGGACTGGTAGCTCTGACAACCGTACATATGTGACGGCTTCTGGCTCACTTCTCTGCTATCGCACTCGGCAAGGTTATGAACACCTAGTCTTACTGTCCCATGAACACGAGATTATAGGGAGTTAAATACCGAACGCTCTAGCGACACTACGGGAGGGGATTACCGCACGGATTATCTCCTGCTGGAGCGGCGCTCCCCGCCTGATCACCACACAGGGAATGGTAGCTCTGAACCGTCTACATATGATACACGCTATTGCTTAATATCCAATTCCGCATGGTTTATGAACACATAGTCTTACTGTCCCATAAATACGAGCTTATATTCTGTTATCTTACGGAGCGCTACAGCGACCCTACAGGAGAGGATTACCACCAGTAACTCCTCCTGGAGCGCGGACAGAATCAACCCACTGGAGTGCCAAGCCCTCAAGCACACAAGTCATACTTACTTTATGCTTAATAACTACGCTCAGCTAAGGTTTTATGAACACATCGTCCCTACTGTCCCGTGAACACGAGCTTATATTCTGTTAAAAATACGACGGCTCGGCAGCTACACTAAAGGAGAGGATTACCACCAGTAACTCCTGCTGGAGCGGCGACAGCGCGCTCTCAACACACTGGCGTGCAAGCCCTCAAGCAGCACACGTCGATTACTTACTTATGCTTTAATACTACGCTCAGCACGGTTATGAAACACTATCGTCTCTACATCGTTCCCATGAACACGAGCTAATATTCTGTTAAATACCGAGCGCTACAGCGGACCCTACGCGAAAGGATTACCGCAGTAACTCCTGCAGGAGCGCCGATTGATCAAACACACAGGACTGGAAGCTCTGAAACCGTACATATGATACTCGCTATTGCCTAATAATCCAACTCAGTAGGGTTATGAACACCTAGTCTTACTGTCCCATTAATGATACGAGCTTATATTCTGTTAAATACGAGCGCTACAGCCGACCCCTACAGGAGAGGTTTACCACCAGTAACTCCTGCTGGAGCGCCGATACTGTTCAACACGCTGGAGTGCAAGCCCTCAAGCACACCACGTGATATTCACTTATGCTTAATACTACGATCGCCAAGGTTATGAATACAAATCATCCTACTGTCCCATGAACACGAGCTGATATTTGGTTAAATACGAGCGCTGCAGAGACCCTACAGGAGAGGGATTACCACCAGTAACTCCTGCTGGAGCGCCGACGAATCAACACACTGGAGTGCAATCCCTCAAGCACACACGTGATTACTTACTGTATGTTTAATACTACGCTCAGCAAGGTTATGAAGGACATCGTCCTACTGTCCCATGAACACGAGCTTAGTTAATCTGTTAAATACGAGCGCTACATCGACCCTACGGGAAAGGTTGTACCGCAAGTAACTCCTGTCAGAGCGCCGACTGATTAACACACAGGACTGGTAGCTCTGACACTGTACATATGATATCGCTAGTTACCTAATATCGCAATCAGCAAGGTTATGAACACCTAGTCTTACTCTCCCTGAACACAGAGCTTATGGTGGTGTTAATAACGAGCGCTCTAGCGACCTTACGGGAGAGAAATACCGCAGTAAACCTTGCTGGCGCGCCGACCTGATCAAACACACAGGGACTGGTAGTAACTTCTGAACAGTAAATCCATAATGGTAGTACTCAATATCGCACTCAAGCAAGGTTGGAATTCCTAGTCTACTCTCCATGAAACGAGTTATGTGGTTTTAAATACGAGCGCTCTAGCGACCCTTCGGGAGAGGAATTCCGCAGTAAACTACCTGCAGAGCGCCGACTGTTAACCACAGGAATGTAAGCTTGAAACGTACATTTGATACTAGCTAGTACTTAATTTTCGCAACTCGGCAAGATTATGAACAACCGAGTCTTACTCTCCAATGAACACGAGCTTATGTGGTGTTAAGATACCGACCGCTCTAGCGCACCTACGAGAGAGAATTACCTCGGTTAATCCTGCTGGAGGAGCGCCGACCTAATCAGCACACAGGACTGATAGCTCGGAATCGGACATATGATACTCGTCCTAGTGACTTAATATCGCAATCAGCAATGGTTATGAACACTTAGTCTTACTGTCCCATGAACACGAGCTTATGTGGTTGAAAATCCGAGCGCTCTAGCGACCCTAACGGGAGGGGAGGACTTTAACCTCGGTAACTCCTGCTGGAGCGCCGACTAATTCCGCACACAGGGACTGAATGTAGCTCGGGAACGTACGATATGATACTCGCTAGTACTTAATATCCCACTCAGGCATGGTTATGAACACCGTAGTCTTACTGTCCCATGACCACGAGCTTATGTGATGTGTCAAATACAGAACGCTCTAGTGACCCTACGGGAGAGGCATACCGGCTGTAACTCCTGCTGGAGGCGCGGACTGATCAACACATAGGACTCTGGTTAGCTCTGAACCGTACATATGATAACTGGCTAGTACTTTAATATCGCCACTCAGCATGGTTATGATCACCTTGTCTTACTGTCTCATGAACACGGTGCTATATTATTCTGTTAAATTAACGAGCGCTGCAGCGACCCTACAGGAGAGGGATTAGCACAGTAACTCCTTGTGGAGCGCCGAACTGATAAACACACATTAGGATGCAAGCCCTGAACGAACACACAGTGATATTTACTTAGTGTTATACTACGCTCGCTGATCTACGCGTTATAAACACATTGTCTTACTGTCCATAAATAGAGCTTAGTAATTTGTTAAATACGAGCGATCAAGCGACCTACACGAAGATGTAAAAAAGAGGATTACACGTAACTTCTTGCTGGCGCGTTCGATGATCAACATCAAGGAATGGTAGCTTGAAACGTCTATATATGATACTCGCTAGGCTTAATATACATCAGCATCGGCAAGGTTATGAACACCTAGTCTTACTTCTCCCATGAACACGAGCTTTTGTGTTGTTAAATACGAGCGTCTAGCGATCTCTTGGGAGTAGGATTACCGCGAGTAACAACTTCCTACTGGAGCGCCGATGGATTCACACACACGGACTGGTAGCTCTGAAACGTAACCTCTGATATGGCTAGTACTTAATATAGCACTCGGCACAGGTTATGAACACCTAGTCTTACTATACCCTCACATGAACACGAGCTTATGTGGTGTTAAAAATACCGAGCGCTCTAGCAGACCCTTCGGGGGAGAGGATTACCGCAGTAACTCCTGCTGGAGCGCCGACTGATTCAACACACAGGAATGGTCAGCTCTGAACGTACCTATGATACTCGCTAGTGCTTAATATCCCAATCAGCAAGGGTTATGAACACCTAGGTCTTACTGTCCCCTGAACACGAGCTTATATGGAGTTAAATACGAACGAACGGCTCTAGCGACACTTACGGGAGGGGATTACCGCGGTAACTCCTGCTGGAGCGCCGACTGATCATCACACAGGAATTGTAGCTCTGTAAACCGTACATATATTACTCGCTATTGCTTAATTGTCCAATTCAGCATGGTTATGAACACCTAGTCTTACTGTCCCATAAATACGAGCTTATATTCTGTTTTAATACGAGCGCTAAGCGACCCTAAGGAGGAGATTACCACCCCGTAACTCCTGTGGAGCGGGACTGATCAACACACAGGACTGGTAGCTCTGAACGTACATATGATATGTAGTACTTAATATCGCACTCGCAAGGTTATGATCACCTGTCTTACTTCCATGAACACGGCTTATTGTGTTAAATACGACGCTCAGCGACCCTACGGAGGGATTACCACAGTAACTCGCTGGAGCGCCGACTGATCAACACCAGGAGGCAGCCGAACGACACTATATTACTTGTCTATCTAATATACTAGCAATTATAACATTTATTCTAACGAGCTATTGTACTACGGGTACACCTAGGGAGTCGCGAACTCTAGACGCCGAGATAACCAGACCGGTCTACTACTAATATATCTGAGTTTAAATACTCAGTATGAACACAGCTTATTCTTAAACGAGCTAGTACTGTAAATAACGCACGAACTCGTAGAGCGGATCCCAAGATGCTGGACGCATACGCAGCATATTCAACCGTTCAATGAAACTTATCTTAATAACCCAGCATGTATGAACAGCTCGTCCTTGAAGAGTATTGACATACACGCTAAGGACCCTACGAAAAGGATTAGCAGAACCGTTAGACACTGTCAAAAGGACTGGAGCTGAACACTATTTACTCCATGTAAATGTTCGCAGGTTTAAAACACCTAGCTACCTGAACACGAGCTTATTGGGGTAAAACGAGCGCTCACGACCCGAGAGGTAGGCCGAACCCTTTGAGGCAGATTAACACATAAGCTCTGAACCGTTTTATATCTGAAGGCTTAATATCCTAAAGGTTAACACCTCAGGGTTTCCTACAGATCTTGGGGCATAATCGACCCAGCGTCTAGGAAGGAATTACCGTATCTTGGCGCCTAACACACAGGATGATAGCTTGACAGACATATGATACTTTGTACTTAATCGCATCACAGGTTACACAGTTTACTCCCATAATTGAGCTAGGCGAATGAGTTAA